>NC_079436.1:16876771-17176771 GCF_903798145.1 Danio aesculapii | reverse complement strand
TTATCATATATTCTGCTCACTTCAAGCTGTCTGTTTTGTTTTATCAAAGGATTTTCAAATAAATAATCATTGTGGAGAAAAACATAGTTCTATTATTTGCTTTTATTTTCATTTGAACAAAAAGTGGCATGTCCAAAATTATTTATACCCTTCTCAATAAATAGCCTGGGTGAAAACCACTGCTGAGCAAAAATAATTTTATTAAATTGTTTAATTCATCTTTAACATAGGTAAAGTTCTTTTAAATTAAAATGTTTCTGTTCAGTTGCCACAGTTAAAGTTCAGTTTAGTTTGTTTCCGTGTAATGTAATCACTGCTGAAAGCGACAGCTTTCTGTCAACAATCACCCACAAATTTTTAACTAAATTTGACAACTGAACTGAAAATCCATCAAGGGTTAGACAGTATTCTAGTTTTTTGCCCGAGAGGTTTTTAGTTCCAATAAGCAAGACCTCAGTTTTATCTGAATTTAGTTATAAGAAGTTTTTAGCCATCCAGTTTTATAAATATCAGCTATAAAATCTGTTAATTTTGTGAATTTGAACAAATGATCAGGTTGAGAGCAGATATATAATTGTGTATCATCGGCATAATTGTGAAAACTGTATTTTTAAAATTTATTTATTTTTATCGCCTTGCAGTAGCATAATGTAAAAAGTAAGGGACCAAGAACTGAGGCTTGTGGTACTTCACAGTGTACTTTTGATATATTGGTATGACAAATCTTCATTAACTGATTTATTCTTCATTAACCGATTATTCTTCATTAATTGATTATGTGGAGATAGGTAGGTAAGACCTATGCAGTTCCGGTAATACCAACATAGTTTTTTGAGTCTATCAAAGAGAATGTTATGGTCAATAATATTAAATGCAGAACTGGGACCAGCAACACTAGAAAAATGCAAGCACAATCGGACAAAAAGAGCAGGCCATTCATAACTGTCAGGAGAGCTGTTTCTGTCCTATGGAATGCTCTAAATCCAAATTGGAATTTCTCACAAATATTAAGTTGACATGACTTTTTCCAAGTATCTTTGATTGAAAATGCAGGTTTGAAATGGGTCTATAAGTTACTAATTCTTTAGGATCAAGCTGTGTTTTTTTTATGAGAGGCTTAACAGCTAGTTCAAAAGGTTTTAGGCACATATCCTAAAAGTAGGGATGAATTTAAAATGCTCGGAACAGGTTCTGCGACTTCTGAGAACAATTGTTTTTATAAATTGGTCAGTACAGGATCAAACGTAGAAATAGGAGACAGATTGATGGTGCTTATTTTATCTCTGATATCATAAATATTGCATTTAAAAAAAATTCATAAAGTCTTTCCACAAAAGTGGAATCAAGAAAGCCAGGATAACAGAAAAAGCACAGCTTGATCTAGTTTAAGCAGGTCCTCCTGGCTTAGAAAGGCAATCTGCTCATCGAATTAGCCAAGTTGTGTCTATGTCAGACAGGCTCAACAACACCTTAAGAAATTAGACATGTCTGAATTTAAGGCAATTGATGGTTAAATCTTGGATAAGATTTTACAGATTATAAAAGCATTAACCTGCAGTCTTGACACACTCCCCACATCATTCGTCAAAACGCTGTTTAACCGTCTTGAAATGGATTTCCTAAAAGTGGTTAATGCTTCACTTCACTCAGGGACTTTTCAAAACTCACTTAAAACTGCAGTTTTTTCAAACCCCTATTGAAAAAAAGCAACCTGGATAACACCATATTGAGAAACTACAGGCCAATTTCAAATCTCCCTTTCATTGACAAAATCATTGAAAAGGTTGTTTTCAATCAGCTTATCACACTCTTAACCTCCAAAGGATGTTTAGGCAATTTTCAGTCTGGTTTCAGAGCACATCATAGTACAGAGAGCCTAATGAAATTCGCCTAGATACGGATTCAGACCGGAAACGCGGGGTCATGCGTCAAGCTTCGCATGTTGCTGCGGTGCAAAGTTCAAGCTTGGTGAACTCTAACCTGCGAAATCGCATCACTTGGCTGCATGAGACCAATCGAGGATCAAAACAGGGCCTCTCTGGACAGAAATTTAAAACATGGAGCGATCGCTCGCTTTTTTAATGTCTAATAAGCTTGTTTAATCCCGCCCCTTTTCGCAGCGCAGCACGACAGAATCTCGCACACACAAAGCCCGGTGTGACCGCACCTTTATGCACTACAGAATGAGTGAAGCTACGGTCACACCGGGCTTTGTGTGTGCGAAATTCTGTCGTGCGGCACTGCGCAAAGGGGCGGGATTAAACAAGATGATTAGACATTAAAAAAAAGCCAGCGATTGCTCCATGTTTTAAATTTCTGTCCAGAGAGATCCTGTTTGATCCTCCATTGGTTTCACGCAGTCAAGTGATGCGATTTCGCAGGTTAGAGTTCACCAAGCTTGAACTTTGCACCGCAGCAACCTGCGAAAACTTGACGCATGACCCCGCGTTTCCGGTCCGACGCATTCGCGTGCGTATGAATGGAAGTCTATGGAAAGAAAAGTCAAGTGTGACCGCACCTTGATGCAAGTATGGGTAAAACCTGATGTGAGCCAATCAGGTAACTAGTTGATAAATGCCTCTCTCACCCACCAATCTGGGAACTCCCAGTACTATCATTAAGAAAATTAACAGAAACATATGAGGTAAGATGTTTTAACTAATTCAATCGTCACATTGTCTTAAATGTGACCAGTGGGCATTCATGCCACACAGGGGGAATGAATTTATCATGAAGATTACTGCAAATACTTATGCTGAGTTCAGACTGCATGATTTTAGCCCCAATTTTGACTCGTTGACAGGTTTTGAGAAATCGTGACAAATGCCTGAAATCACAGACGAATCGGTGCTTATTCACATAACAATCACACAGATTGAACTATCAAAGACACAATCTGAGAGAATCTGCGATGAGTTGCCAACACCAGTGAGATATTTGGATTGCTAAATATCTGCACCTGTTGGCGATTCAAATCATGTCGTGTGAAATGTGTTTGATTGAAAAAACATTGGCGATTACCTACAGCCAATGAGAGAGCAGCATCAAGTAGTAGGGGTATTTGTAAGCCAGCGGGAGGTTGTGGAGAAGATAAAAGCGTTCATTTTCAGTTTATTTGGACCTAAGAGATGGAGGAAAAACTAGTGGAAATTTGGCAGAAGCACCTGTGTCTGTTTGATGCGTCATCTGAGCAAATATCATAATCGGGTCGAAAAAGAAAAAAAAAGTTGAGGAGAAATAGTTAATTCTCTTTAGCCAGGTGAGCAAAATAAGTACATTTTCTACCCCGCTAAAGGCTTTTTTCTCATTATGTCTTTTCTCATTATTTTCTCAATATTTTTCTCATTTTCTCAATTGTCTTCAGAAACATTTTTTGTTGTGCCGTGGAGAACACACAATTCATGCGCAAGATGGCGGATGCACAGCAAGTAGGGACATGTGCTGCTGGGATTTTTCTCGAACAACACTTGCACTTCCAATAATGGTATAAGTAAATGAAACAGGCACCGGCGGTTCACGTTGTCAGGTGTTGTCCAAAGAATGACGGCACTGTGTTATACCCTTATTTTAATCCTACATTCCTTGCGTAGCTGTTGTTTTAAATTTAAACTGCGATTAAAGATCAACATTGTCATAAACCTTGCTTCACTAATATAATAATTAAAAAAGGTCAAGCCATTTTGCATAAAGATGTCTCATGGCTGGTGGATCAGAGGTGGATACATTGTGTGCTTGCAGGCGGGAGTGAAACAATGGTGTTTGGAATTTGGTGGAGTTTTGGCGTCTTTTGCTGCAGAAAAAAAGGTACACGGTGGTACAAGTAATGTTCTTTAAGGAACAGTTTTGTACCTTGGTAAAAGTTGTACCTTATACGGTACAGAAAAGTCCTGTTATGATACTGTTCTGTACCATTTATGGTACAATTGAAATGAAGGAACATTAAGTGTTGGTCAACTTCTTTATCAAAACATTTATGAAAATAAATAATACTGGAAAGGTATTGTGTGAAAATTGGAGAAATTTTTTTTTTATATTGTACATGGGGGAATGTACTCCTGTAATATTTTTGTGAAAAGTGTTGTGAAATGTTTAGCAAAAAATGGATCTTTTGATTGACTATATATTCTTTATTGTAAATGGAAAAGGTGCATTTACACAAAATTAAACTTTTAAAAAAAAACATTGTTTAAAAATGTATTTTGATGTTTTATATTTACTAAAAATAAACTGACACATTTTGGATATAGCAAAATGCCTTTAAAGGGTCATGAAACCCCTCTGTTTCAGCAGGGTGTTTTCACACCTCTAGTTTGGGAAAAAGTCAGGAAAGTGGGCGTGTCCAGCTCTGTTTAGGGGGGAGTGTTGGAGGAGGGAAAGAGGGAAGGTGCATAAAAATTTGCATAAAAATGGGAGTTTCGATTTGGGCACGCTGATTTTCACAGAGGCACACAGACACAGGGCAGAAAGACAGTGACTGTCTTTACATGGATATCAGTAATCATATTATCTGACAAATTATTAAATGGTGGACTTTAATTGCAGTTTGGCACAATTTCATTCATTCCCCTCGTGACAAATGAGATATTTGATTTGAGGACTTGCTGGAAGCGTGTATTTTTAATGCAATGTTTGATAGCGCATGGCGAATGAGAGAAAAAAAACTCAGCATTTCTCGGAAACTTAGATGCACTCGGTAGATAGCGTCAGAAAGCCGTGTGTGTATAGACTATCTTGTCACAAAATGCGGCGAAAATCCTACACGTCGGTAATAGTTTGATTGCGATCTTTACATGTTCACACTCGGAGAGCAGCATTTACAGCAGATCTTTCAGTCCATAATATTGTAGTGATATTAACATACTGTAACTTAGAAATCATTTGACTAAGGTCCATCTTTAAACACCGAAAGAGTACTGCTGACAATACGAACTAACTCTGCCATCTGAATAAACAAACAAAGACACTGATCGCTTACCAAATCTGTAGAGACAGGACAATCAACACAAACTGGAGATGCGTCTTTATTAAAAGGAGGTGAGCAGCAAATCCCCATTTCACCATTTCCAGATGAGAAGAAAAGCTCTCGGGTAAAAAATGTTCCGTAGACACGTATTTCTGTCACGCATCGCATGCACTGTAATCCACAAGTGAGTCCAGCTGCGCTCTCATAGTGGGAAAATGAAAACAAAACCTTCGATGCAGCAAATTATAAAAGCAACACTGACGACCCGTATCTCCAAACAATTCTTCTTCTCCCACTTGTTTTGGCAACACAACAGGGAGTCTCTCTGCCGTCTGAACACTGTACAGGTACAAACAGTCTTCGAAGCTATCATGCATATTAATGTACACAATAGAGCACGCTGATTGGTTTGAACCAAGTCTTTCTCATAAATGAATGCAGCACACTCGGAGACGTCATGATGTACTACCAGGTACAGACATCCAGTCTACACGTTGGATACACACAGGGATCTAATCGGCGTGACGCAGCAAAAATGAGTTTTAAACAGGAAGAACTTTTTTTTACTTCCGGCTCTTCCTCTTTACGTAAGAAAAAAAAATGTTATGCCATACAATTCTTTTTTTTTTTCGCCTTTTTTTTGGAAAGGACCGTAAAGGTTGCAGACAGGAAAGACAACAACCACCATACAATTGTTAACCTAAGTGGTATAGGTGCCTTGTGTCCCTGAGAATTGTGGTGTTTCCTTTATAAATGCTTGTTATTGTTTATTGTTTTTTTCAGAGCGCTCACCAGAAAATTTCATGCCAATATTGGTGAGTATTGAAACTTTATACCTTATATCACTGTTCACAGTCGTTTGAAGATTAATGAAGATCTGCTAGATACGTTTGCATGCTGGTGCAGACCATATAAATTGTATGAACTAGATTATTACACCACTGTTCACAGTCAGTGTTTAAATTTGATTAACAGCAGTATAGGAGCATGATGGCTTGTCAATGCTGCAGATATTGCTATATAACAATGGACCCTTGTGACGGGCATAGAGAATGCCCTTCATGTTTGGGGATGGCGCATTTAAGTGAGGATGTAGACAACCCGTGTTGCAGTACTTGACTTACTGAAGGAGGAACAAATTTGTCGGGCTAATAGGGCAGCTGGTCCTGTCCCTCAGCATGCAAGACGGAGGGAACACTCGCCGGACAGGCGCAGCCATAAACGCTCATGTAAACACTCACGTGATCACCATGACTCTCCTCAAAAAGCAAACCGTAAGATTACTACTGAAAAGATGCCGACTTCTACAGGTAGTGGCAATACAGACACACAATTACATATTTTGGCAGCTATTCAAAACCTGTCAAGGAGGATGGATCAGTTTGAAACACTTCAATCTTTGACTTCCTTATCTTTACCACCTGTAAAGGAAAGCGTACAGATGAATGAGCAGCGGCCCTATCAAAGGAATATTGCAGAGGAGGCTGATGTGTTATCTCTTTTCACCCCTCAATTGTGAAAAGACACAACTTTCAGGAGGAAGCCAGTATGGGGGAACGCATTCAGACTCAGCAGAAGTCAACGATGAGCCAACATTAAAGGAGGATATACATCAAAATAATGTCATTGACATAATGTCATTGAGTGTTTAGTGCAGCCATGATTGTTGGCCTGAAATCACCATAACCCGATCCAACCCCTATTGGTGGAGTATGGGAGGGTATAACCCAAATTAATGCTGCATCTTGTATTCCAGAAGCAGATGATTTTACTTCAATCCTAAGAACAGCCTGGAAGAAATCATATCAGAAACTTCAGTTTAGTGCAGGGTGTAGACAGCTGGACAATGCACGATATCCAGTGGAAACTGGTTTGGGGGACATGCCACCAGTTGAACAGGCGATAGTTGAATGGACTTCTTTAGGTGCCCAAGGAAGTAGTGCGCAAAAACTGACCGTTTGATATCAAGGTCCTTTAATGCAACAAAACCAGAAATTTTCGGTTTCAATGACCTGCAGACGAGCATTACTTCCATGGAGAGACAAATCCTTTCTTTGCAGAGGAAGCCCACTCAGCAATGTTCCTCACAGGAGGTCAGTAATTACAACAAATGCCTCATTAACAGGGTGGGGAGCTGTTTGGGAAGGCTTGTCAGTAAAGGGGAAGTAAGTTCAGTAAAGTTCTGACCCCCTTGGTCGACAGAACATATAAATATGCTAGGACTGAGGGCTATTCATCTTGCTCTGACAGCACTATTACCAATTATACAGTATATCACATAAACCACCAAGGAGGAACGAGATCATTGAGAAACCTCCAGGTAGCAACAAACCTATTAACATGGGCATGGCCGCAGCTACCTACACTGAGGGCAACCCATATCCAGGGTGCAGCAAACAGAGTGGCCGATATGCTGCCCAGGACCAGGCCTCTCTCAGGGCAATGGCGGCTACACACAGAGGTAATAGCCCAAATTTGGGCCTGGTATAGGACTCCACAGGTGGATCTTTTTGCGTCCAGGGAGACAACTCATTGCCCGAAATGATATTCCCTAACAGATCAGGAGGGCAGCTTAGGTCTGGATGCTCTGTCACAAAAGTGGCCGACAGACTTGTTATACCCCAATCCTGTAATTCATCAAGTCCTTTTGAGAATCAGGCAAGGTCACTACGAGGTCTTGCTAATTGCTCCACGGTGGCCAGGGAAACCATGGTTTTCAGAATTGGTTCAGATGATCTGTGGTCATCCGTGGCAACTACTATTACTAGAGGAGCTCCTGTCTCAGGTGGAAGGCCAAATTTGGCATTCGAACCCAACGACCATGCGCTTGTGGGTATGGCCCCTATGAAGCCCATCTCTCAGAAATTAGATAAAACGGTGAACAATGCTAGAGCCCCATCTACTCGCTCTAACTATGCTAGCAAATGGAAGATTTTTTCCAGAAGGGTGCCTTAATGAGAACATTGACCCAGTATCCTGCTCAGTGCCTCTTGTTCTTTTCTACAGTCTCAGATAGACAAGAGCAGAGCAGCTAGTACAATTAACCTCATCTATTTTGGCATTTCATGAAGGAGTCAATGGCCACCCAGCAAGAAATTTTTAGTTCTCTACATGTTCTGAGAATATTACCAGCAATGTTGCATTACTGTTTTTGGTGGGTAGTTTTGTTTTAGTTTCCAGAACATTCTCTTAAAAGATAGGAAAACATTCTAACCACATTCGCTGGTAACAACTTTAGAACATTATATTCTAACATTCTTATAACATTATTGATGGGTAGTTTTCTTTAAGTTCCCAGAATGTTCTCTTTAATGGTAGGAAAACATTCTCTAGAAACATTCTAAATACGTTTCAAAGTAATATTCACTGAAAAAAATTGTGATTTTTAACAGTAAAAGCCTGTACAATCTACAGTGAAAACCGCTCATTTCTGTACAAAATACGGAAAATAGCTGTAACAGATCTAACCTTTGTTGTCGAGAAACTAATCAGAGTGTCTGAAATCTCACCACACACCCTCATTCACTAGTCCCTAAATTAGTCAATTAGTTTAGTCCACTAGACAGAGTGAAGCTGCGGTCACACCGGGCTTTGTGTGTGCGAAATTCTGTCGTACTGCGCTGCTAAAAGGGGTGGGATTAAACCAGATGTTTAGACATTAAAAAAGTGAGCGATTGCTCCATGTTTTAAATTTCTGTCCAGAGAGGTCTTGTTTTGATCCTCGATTGGTCTCACGCAGTCAAGTAATGCGATTTCGCAGGTCAGAGTTCACCAAGCTTGAACTTTGCACCACAGCAACCTGCAAAAACTTGACGCATGACCTTGCGTTTCCGGTCTGACGCATTCGCGTGCGTATGAATGGAAGTCTATGGGATAAAAAGTCAAGTGTGACCGCAGCTTTAATGACCAAAATGACTGAATGATGAACACCTGCTGTTAACAAGCACAATCACTGAAGGAAAGAACAAGAAATAAAACTACAGACACAGCCTCACACCAAACCAACTGAATTAAAACAGAGGATTAAACAACTCCATTAAATAACAACATTAGCAGCTTCACTGATTACAGTGACTTCAATTCTCTTGTATCTGCAAGAATGTTTACTAATGAACAGAGGTTTATATTTTTATTTAAAATGTTTCAATTGACCTCACCATCATGGATATCAGAGGCTGCTTTAGTTGAGCTCTTGAACCTTTACTCTTTTATCTTAATGATTCTCTGGCTGTGTTTCTGAAACTCATCAGTTTTAGCATGAAAGGCAGTGAGAAACTAAACTGTGTGTACTTAATCATTACAGATATGGTCTCTAGTTATTTATAAGTTAAGCCATAAAAAACAGCTTTATTTGATATTGTTTGGGATATGTTACAGCTTCCCATGGAGGTTTAACAAACAATTATCAAGGAATTAATAAGAAATTAAAATGTAATAGTTTAATGCACAAAACCTTGAGATCTCCAGCTGCACATTATGACACACAGACATCAAGAATCAGGATTTCAATCTCAACCATGGTTGCTAAAAAAAAAAGCTGCTTAAATCATTCATGCTGCAATGCATGCTGGGTGCCAGTATAGTACAAAAGTCCCAGCATGCATTGCAGCATGAATATATTATGCAGCCTAAAGTTCTTACAATCTCTTATTTTATGTTGTTTTGGGGGTGTAATATTTCAGTAGGTTGTTTAGTACTGTTCTGGATTGATTTTTATTTTTTTGTTTGTCACCAGTATTGAGATTCAAAGACTAATTGTTGATGTCTGTGTGTTTTTAAGTTCTGCCATAGATCAAACATTCCAACTCACAATCCAACATCTCATTGTGAGTGATGTATTTAGATCTGCTAAACAGTCATTGACTGCTGTAGGTCAAGTGGTTTCATTTACATGTGGTATTCATCTCTCACTTATAATTAACAAGATATTAAATGATTGCACAAGTAGGTAAGGGTGATTTCACATTTTTATTGTGTAATTTTGTTTTATTTCAATTAATTATTCATTTATTTAGGGTTTTATTCTCAGTTGATTTCATCTTTGGTTTTGGCTGTTTTTTGTGATTTTTCTTTCTTTCAGGGATTCTGCTGTTAACAGGTGTTCATCAATATTTATCAGTCCTCCTTAATTAGACACTTAATTATCTCATTAACTTCATCACTGTCTGAGTGTTCAACCCTCTGTAGTGAGGACACTAGTGAGGATTTTGCTCCGGGATTTGAGGGGTTAAATGTTTTTGATGAAAAATACAGACTGTGGAATGTATTTTTAACAGAAATATTCTGTAAACTGAATTTACGAATGTAAAATGTTAAAAACAGTAGATTACTGGCAACCACAGCTGCCGGTATTTTTTTTCGTAAATTTAACGGATTTTTTTAACAGTGTTGCTACAACATTATACTTTATTATAACGTTTCATCGTATTGTTTTATTTTCCTTCCCAAAACATTCTCTTAAAAGACAGGTAAATGTTCTCGAAAACAATCTAATCCCGTTTTATGGTACCATTCTTAAAATATTATACTCTAACATTTTCAGCAGGTATTTTGTTCTAGTTCCCAGAAAGCGTTCTATAGACTGATTTCACGCGGCTGCCATTTTTAAAAGCGAAATCGAGGCTGCGGTGGGAAGAAACCCGTAAGTATGGTTGGGAGTTACATAGGAACATTATGTTCCTGGCTGTATATCTTATCAGTGAATAGAAAGTGACATAAATGTATAATTTCACTGCCTTCCCAGTGACTCAAAGGTCCATTCTAAATGAAAGATGAAAATAAAAAGGGATATCAGACCTCATTTTCAGCTTAGTTAAGGGAACTGGCACTAGTTAGCTAACGTTCTCTTTCCCAAACACACGTTTTAGATGCCATTTATCAAACTCAAGTTAATGATTCTTTCACTATATTAGACTTGTCACGATACTGAATGTGAAGAAAAAACATCAATTTCCCGCTAACATTTAAGACACTGTTGATGGCTTTCTTATAACAGCGCTGATTTGCCATTGTGTTCACGTGCTCGACAGAAATGATTGTGATTGGCCGAGAAGGTTATCAGTTCACCTTCCGCTGTTTACCAAGCACAACAAACACAGACGAGCGATCTGCTTGATGACTCGACTGATCTTCACGGCTGCTTCGCACTCCATTCTCTGTGTATCTGTGTTTGCACTGGGTGAAGAGCGGAAAACTGAGTGCAAACACAGATACACGGAGACTGGAGCGCGAAGCAGCCGTGAAGATCAGTCGAGTCATCCACGCTCAGCTGTGCTTCAAAGCGGAAATGGACAGTTTTAAAACTTCAGTACTGGGACAACACTATTACAGACAACACAAGGGTGTGCTACAGAGGACTGCAGTGTTTTATCGCTCACCAGGTTACATAGGCTGAAACAGGAAAGCGTCCCCACTGTGTTTACCTGCTGCCATGAACTGAAGCCTAGGAGGACACTTAAGCATATTACTCTTACAGAGATTGTGATGTTGTTTGATGCTAAATTGCTTTTAATTACTTAAATTAAACTTACTCAATGATATTAAAGTGATGTTTACACCATTTCTGCATTTTGAAATCGTGGCAACAGCCGGAGGTTTGTAGTGCACAGCATGTTACTGCAATGTTTTCAGTGCTGGTCCTATACTTCCGGGTTTCTTCCAACCGCAGCCTCGCTTTGGTTCTGTAAAATGGCGGCCGCTTGAAATAAGCGTATAAAGTCAGGATAATATTCTCTAAATATTCTACATGTTTGTTAATAACATTGTTTGTTTTCTTTTTTGTTTTCAAAATATACAGTGACGATATGACAGACACAAAACACTCTCTATAGCCATTTAAAATATTAAAATTTAATGTAGCAATGTGAAAAAGAAAGTTTAAAGCACTGCACTTTCTTACATTCTTGTGCTCATTGTATAACATATGTAACAAATAAAACAAAAAAGAAATTTTAAAAATCAGGTATATTTAAAACAAGAATAATTTGCTGACACATATTTTATTAATTTCACAAATTAGTATGGTTTGCCACTAATTTTTAAACCACTAGATTTTACTTGTTTGTCTGCAATAAGTTTTTGAACATGACATGTTACTAATTTTAACCTGTACTTATGAAAATATATATGTTAATTGTCTTTCTGTCTCGTTATTGAAAAGAAATCATGATCTTATAACATTTCTCTAATGTGACTGAAAATGTTGTTACTTTGGTTTTTATAAAACATTGTGAAAACGTTTCCTAAGAGAACATTGTTTAATCTGGTGCCATTTCAATAATCTTAAAATGTTTTCTAAATGTTGCAGATAAAATGTGCTAGCTTTGTTCAACTGTCTTATTGCTCGAACATTCTTCAAAGAACATTCCACATCTCACATCTCAATGATGTTCTTAAAACATTTCTCTAATGTGACTTTAAGAATGTTCTTACTTTGATTTTTAAGAAACATTGTGAAAATGTTTTCTAAGAGAACATTGTTTAATCTGGTCCCTTACCAACATTTTCAAAACATTGCTGGAATGTTCTTGTTTTGGGAAAAAACATTTTTTGAATATTCATTGGATATTACATTGAAATGTTTTCTTTAAAACATTAACACAACCTGTAGGGAATGTTAGCCAAAGTTGAGAGAACATTCCCTTCTAGCTGGGTAACCATGAGGTTGACAGCACTTAGTATGCTAGTTCCTAAAAGGGGTCCGTTGCATGATGCTGAATCGCACTTTACAAGCACCTAATTGGGATTTACCTCTTGTATTGGACTCTCTCACAAGGTCACCCTATGAGCCATTAGCAGAAGCGGACATTAAAAATCTGTCACTAAAAACAGCGTTCTTTTTGGCTGTTTGCTCTGCTAAAAGGGTTGGAGAATTTTGTGCTCTGTCAGTCAGCGGAGACTGTCTATGCTGGAAACTTGATGGCAGGGGAGTGTCACTCTGGCAAAATCCTTAATTTTTGTCAAAAGTGATTAGTCCTCAATTTAGGAATCAGGTAATAGAGTTGGACCAATTTCAACCTCCCTTACAGACAACACAAGATGATTTATCTACCTTATGTCCAGTAAGAATATTGCACACTTATATATGTGCTACTTAGCCCCTAAGAAAAACTCACTCTCAGCTTTACGTTTGTTATGGCAAAACTAGGCTTGGATTGTCTCTTTCAAAACAATGACTGTCTCACTGGTTGGTTGAAGTTATCTCTCAGGCCTATACAGTAAAAATGCTGCTAGTGCTGAAAGGATTACGAGCCCATTCAACTAGAAGTGTGGCAACTTCTTGGGCTGCGCTGCGGGGAGTTCAAGTGGAGGAAATTTGTGCTGCAGCATCATGGTCTACACCAGTGGTTCCCAAACTGGGGGTCGCGACCCCTGCGGGGGTCGCAGAATAATTTCAAGGGGTCGCGAGAGTTATTTAAAAATTGTGTAATTTTCAGTGATTATAATAAATATTTTTCAGTATTACAAGTGAAAGCTAATATTTTCAGATTTTTAAAAAGATATTACTGATTCATAAAGTATTTAGGACACATTCGGGCAGAATGCATCTTTGTACTTGAAGCGCAGCGCTCAGGAACAGTTTAAAACTGTTGTCATGTCAACTTGCCGCAGTAAACACAGCCTTCAACGCTTGCCCCGCCTTCGCGCTCTTCTTATTGGCCCACTGCTCTAAGAACTGAACACGAATGATTGGTTAAAATCAGCTGTCAATCACTCAGTCAACGCCTCCTGTCTTCAGATGACAGGAGCTACAACCGCGAAAATGTAAAGCGCTGAAGACGAGAGAATGAAAACAACACTGACAGATTTTGTCTTAGAAACACCTAAAGCTACAAATATTGGCACATCTGATTACTGATCATGTGCTGAATGTTAATCCACCAGCTATACTTATTGAAGAGTGGATAAAAGACCTCCATTGGCTTCAAGTCTGCTATGAAAATAACTAGCATTCACTGTAAAGTCTGTGGGATATCTTTTGGGATATCCGTCCGTGTATCTTTTGGTCACTCAATTATGTTATAAAAATGTCTTTTCTTGTGATAACGGGATTTCATTGAGACATATTTTCCTCACGCATGCATATTTATTTTTTTGCTTGTTAGTTTTGATTAGTGTTGATTTTCAAATGCAATAAATCTGTTTATAAAACTTGTAGTAACAGTGCGATAATTGGTGGGAGCCACTAAATTTTGGCTGGTGCGCCTACATTTTTAAAGTTCGAAGCACCAGTGTTACCAAGCAAAAATGTTAATTTCGAGCCCTGTAATCTATAGTAAATATAGTTAAAATATTGTGAACAGCTTAAAAAAGCTATTTTTATTGTTTGTATATGCTTTGGTAGTGGGGGGTCGCGAGTTCTTGACGATCTTACAATGGGGGTCGCGGGTTTAAAAGTTTGAGAACCACTGGTCTACACCATGCACTTTTTCCAAATTTAACAGAAGTGATGTCACTAGTGCAACACCTTTTAATGTTTTCCAGAGAGAAGTAAATGAATTCTGAAGTTCCTCGCAACCCTGTTGACATCCTTAACCCTGTACAACCCTGTCACTAATCCTTGTCGCTCGGAAGTCTGGGCCGTTCAAGGTAAGAGGAAGAGCCGGAAGTAAACCCTGCTTTTATCCTCGCGGGACTTCAGCCTCATGGGGCATGACTTTGTTTACATTCAGCCTAGAGGGAATTATAAGAGAAGTAGAATGAGAACTGCATGTTCTCTGTTTGTGCAGCACTTGAATAAATAAGACAGCTGAACCCGCAGACAGACTCCAGTTTTTATTATACAATACAACACAACACAACACAGGCATAGTCAAGCATTAGGACCGGCCCCGGCTACAATTATAGATTACATTCTGTATTTTTAAAAACATACAAGGATATACTAGCTGGTCCTATCACCCATCTAATAAATCTTTCTGTTACACAAGGTATATACCCAGATGCTTGGAAATCAGCCATAGTGACACCAAATTTTATAACGGGCAAACCAACAGATATAGAAAACTATAGGCAGTTGCCAAAGTATCAGAGAAATGGGTAGGACAGCAATTGATTGTTCACTTGAGTACAACTTTGTGACAATCAGCATTTATAAATTTTACTTTTGGCTTCAACCTGTGATAATGACAAACACGCAGGTATGCTTATATTCTCATGGTTTTTTTTTCTGTTGGCAGTGAAAACCTTCAGATGTTCTGTCATTTTGGTCATAAAGATAAGAGAAAAACATCATTCAAAACAGTAACTGTTTTTTGGATACTCACAAATACAGCAAAACCTTGCTTGAATTGAATTGAAAATTCTATCATCTTCATTTGCCTGATTTGTATCTTTTTAAGTTCACTGGCTCCAAGTCAAAGAGAGATGCACACACCTAAGTATTGTTACGACCTCAAATGCCTAGGGCTGAGGTTGAACATAAGTTAAAGAAAAATAAATAAATAAATAAACAGTTAGCAGGTTTATGATTTAAATGACCTTAAAGTTTCTTTTATTGTGAGAAGGCGGAAAAAGTTGGTATTTACAAGAAACAAAGAAAATGAGCGCAAACAAAAATAGCTTCAGGGCTGAGCAAGGCCAAAATAATAAACAAAACATTAACTAACTCCACCCCGAAGATAACTTACCTAATGAACCAAAAACAAATGCAGAAAATAAATTACAAATACTGCCCTTACTCCTTAACTAAACCAAAAAACAGGAGAAAATCAGTGTCAAAGTAAATGGCATTCAGCCCCTACGGCGCTCAGCTTACAGCTTATCAGACAAAATATATGTATGACAGTCACAAAATATGGAGGGGAGAGGAAAAAGCTGAAGAGCACCTTAAACTTTACAATTTATAATTAACAACAAACACTTCAACAGGTTTTAAACAAGATCACCACATTGAAAAGCTCTCCATTCCTCCCCCGCAATCTGACTACATCGGTCTCCTTTTCAAAAGATGCTGCGTTCTCCGAGCACCAACCACAGAGCACGTACGCACGCAGCACGTCCAATTAGGGCGGGGCGACCTGGAAACAGGAACGAGACAGGACGAGAGAGAGAAAGAAAGAGAGAGAGACACACACACACAGTGGCACAGAAACAACCCAATACCAATACGCTCTTGCGTAACAGTATAATCACACACATCCTCAGGTCAAACAAAGTTGGTGTGTAAGATGTAACATGTGTAAGAAACATTTTCTCCAGCCATTTCACAGACCACACCTCCTTCCAAAACAACTGCAGCTCTCTGCACTCACATACAGTGAAACAGAGATCCAATTTCTTTTTTGTGCAATAGTCTAGAATTTTAGCATTAATCAGATGGAATTTTACAGTAAGTCCTCATCCATTTGTATTGCAGTATTCCACATTTGGTATTAATGGTTTGAGTTTGAGCTAAAAGACATGCACATTCCCGTTCCTCAACAGTAATATCTACTTGAAGGTCTCTTTTCCATGCTGAAAGGTATAAGGAATTTCCATTAAGTCTATCCAGTAATGTCTTATAAAGTAAGCATATCATTCCTCTATCATTCATGTCATTTAAAATAAGTAGGTTTTAATTTTCGAATTTATAAATTCTAATTTGAAGGTGAATAAAAATATGCTTCTGGAGAAGATTGTATTTTGAAACCAACTGCTAAAAAGGTTGTAAGTGTTCCTCCTTTATATAGGTCTTTTACCATACTTAATCCTTTCATCTGCCAGTTTTTAAACCCTGTCATTTTTTCCAGGGATAAAACAGTTATTTCCCCATATTGGTGTAAATGGTGAAACATACGGGCTGCAGCTGAAGAATGGAATTGCCCTTAAAAATACAATTTTCCTTATTGGTGTGGCATTCATCACCGTAGGTGCCAGGAAGTCTGGCCCCAAAAATCATTACACCTTGTTTACCCAGGTTGCTTGGTCGGCCCTTGGGGTCCATTCCTTGCTCTTCAATCTATATTGCAGATGGTGGGTGAGAAACTTTCCCTCTTACATCTCTGCAACCCAAACACATTGCAAAGGGGACCCCCCCCCCCCCCCCCCAATTTTTTTCGACACACACACCCAAGGACACACACACTATTGAGACGGACCCATTAAACTCAAAACTCACTTCAAATGGTATATAATGTGTTTGATTGCAATCTATATACTCCACCCTATAGCAAGAGTAGTTAAAGTATTTTATGCATGCACAATAGACCCCTTTTTGTGTCAAAGTGTAGAAGTGTATAGATGCTGTTTATTGTGTGTTTGATGAGTGTCATGTTTATACCGTTACGTTTCTCTTGCTATTTTACAACACATGATGCAGAGTGCATGATCATAACTTATACAGCTTACGTTCTTTAATGCGCTGAGTTAATGTTCCTTCAGGGTGGATCCTTATTATGCATATGAGTGGCACAGAGACAAAGAAAATGTCCCACTCAAACTTTGTCATGAAACCATTGTTCAGTCAGTAGAGAATAGGTGTGTCCATGTTTCTTATTTTCCGGCAAATTAAACTCAGTTTAATGTTTGCGTCTCGCAAAGGACTTCTTAAAAGACTTAATCTTTCAAGCATCAGAGAAAATTGCACAACAAGAGAGAGACAGAGCCACTAAATTCAAGCATTTAGTTGTGCGTTATGCTGTGCCCCTTTATCAAAAAGGTGTTTTTATAGTTTGGTGGTTCTTAATAGTTGTTTGGAACTGAGTTAGATTTGCCATTTGTTTATCTAAACTCTCTATTTCCTCGCTTTCTTTTTTTATGTTTGGATTAAATTTATTTATTTCCTTAAAATTCTACACATAATACCCCATATAATGACAATGTGAAAGGAATATGATGCCACAAGCTTTGCACACCTGTCTTTGCCCATTCCTCTTTGCAGTACCTCTCAAGCTCTATCAGGTTTGATGGGAAGTGATGTTGTACTGCCATTTTCAGATCTCTCCATAGATGTTCAATAGGATTTAGGTCTGGGCTCTGGCTGGACTACTCAAGGACATTCACCGAGGTGTTGTGAAGCCACTCCATTGATATTTTGGCAGTGTGCTTTGGGTCATTGTCCTGCTGGAAGAGCACTCTGAAGCAGGTTTTTTTGATTCAGGAAAGTTGCGTCCCAAATCGTGTACTTATGCAGTATTCTATGCCATTTTGTAGTATAAATAGTGTAAGTAGTGCGTTCACACTGAAAACTCTAAAAATAATAAGTGCACTTTAATTACCTGGATGATGCACTCATTCAGCCGGTAAAATGAAGTGTGTAATGATGATGCACTCAACGACCGCAGGTTTGCTCACGTAGCGGAAGGGGCGGAGCTATCAGGCGCACATGTTGAATAACTTTATTTATTTTTGGATTGTGAAAGCAAAATTCTCCTACGAGAGTGGTTATAGCACCTCCCGATGGTGAATGCAGTTATACTCATGGCAGGTATTAATTCATAGTTTGGTCATTTATCTCACTGATTTGGCAACCGTCAAACGTCATCAGGGAAACATAGTACATAGTGCATGAGTGAATAGTGTATAGTGTGTCATTTGAGACACAGCTGATGTCTCTGTACATTGTTGCATTCATCTTTGCTGTGTGTGGTTAGAGAACACTTGGACTTGTTTTCAGCTGGTTGTGTATGGTTATAAAACATTTAAACTTGTTTTCAGCTGTCTGTGTATGGTACTAGAAAAGTTTACCCACTGGAGGTGTGTCCAAACGCCAGGTAAAGACTATATATACTGAGCAGAGTAGGTTTAGTTAGTAGGAAAAGCACTTTAGCTACGAGACCAACACCGTGTAAGTACATTTAGACTTGTTTTCAGTTGCTGTGTATGGTTAGAGAACACTTAGACTTGTTTTCAGCTGGTTGTGTATGGTTGTAGGACATTTAAACTTATTTTCAGCTGTCTGTGTATGGTACTAGAAAAGTTTACCCACTGTTTCCTTGGTTACTGTAAAAGCTTGTGTGTCGAGCACGGACGGTTTTGCGCCCGTCTGTGCTCGACACATCGCACAGTTTCGGGTGTTTTTACTCTCGAGGCGTGTCCAGCTGAATTCAATCAGCAAAGCACTCAGGGGTGTATATAAGCAGCTAGTCTCAACGCAGCCGCCTTGTGTGAAGACCGATGAGTGTAAAGTCCATCGACTCTACCTGCATGACTAAGACCGACGAGTGTAAAGACCATCGACTCTACCTGCGTGACTAAGACCGACGAGTGTAAAGACCATCGACTCTACCTGTGCGACTCCACCGAGCAAAGACACCGACAAAGCACTTAAGTACTTTACTTTTTTATTTTACTTTATCTCTGCACTTATTATTGTATTTATTGCACTTTTATTATGTGTTTACTAATTCATGTTGTTACTAACACTCGCAAAGCACGGGAGGGACGCTGCAGGCATAATCCTTACAACCTTCGATCAATACATGTATCTGCTAACTCACAACTCTCTCTCTCTGTGGGCCTCTGGAATTGTCAATCTGCTGTTAACAAAGCAGATTTTATTACCTCCATAGCTACTCATTCTGACTATAATCTCATGGCTCTAACTGAGACCTGGTTGAGATCGGAGGACACTGCTACACATGCAGTTCTTTCTACTAATTTCTCTTTTTTCCACACTCCTCGTCAGACAGGGAGAGGGGGTGGGATTGGACTACTGATTTCCAAAGAATGGAAATTCACTCAGAGACCGTCCCTGCCAAAAATCAGCTGCTTTGAATTCCATGCAGTCACCATTATCCACCCCTTCTACATAAATGTGGTTGTCATCTACCGCCCACCGGGTACATTAGGTCACTTCTTAGATGAACTGGATGTTCTTCTCTCATCTTTGTCTGATTATGACATTCCCTTGTTGGTGCTAGGTGACTTCAACATTCACATTAAAAGACCTCAAGCTGCTGACTTCCAGACTGTGCTTGCCTCTTTTGATCTCAAAAGAGCACCTACTTATGTAATCAGCTAGACCTTATTTACACTCGACATTGCTTTGCTGATCAAACACTAGTAACTCCACTACAAACATTGGATCATTTCCTTCTGTCTCTCCACATCCACATTACTACTGAGCCACCAAACACTCCAACTCTAGTTGCCTTTCGCAGAAACCTACGCTCTCTCTCACGCAATAGACTATCCACCATTGTTTCAGACTCTCTTCCTCCATCTTGCAAACTCTCTGCACTTGATACGAACAGTGTCCTCTATGTCCTCTTACATCCAGGCCAGCCCGAGCCAGTCCTCCTGCACCCTGGCTCTCTAATGTTCTCCGTGAGCATCGCACAAAATTTCGGGGTGCAGAGAGAATTTGGGGAAAAACTAAAAATCCTGAACCGCTCATAATAATACCAAACTCTTCTGTCCTCTTTCTTGGCTGAGGTTACTTCTGCAAAGCAGACATACTTCCGTCAGAAAATCAACAGTGCCACCAATCCTCGCTTACTTTTTAAAACATTTTCCTCTATCCTCCTCCTCTACCCGCATCCTCCACACTCACTACTGACGACTTTGCTACATTCTTTTGCATCAAAACTGCGAAAATCAGTGCTCAATTTGCTGCACCTACAACAAACACGCAAGATACACCACCAACACCACACACACTCACCTCTTTTTCTCAGCTCTCTGAGTCTGAGGTGTCCAAACGTGTGCTATCTAGCCATGCAACCACCTGTCCGCTTGATCCCATTCCATCTCATCTCTTGTAAGCCATTTCTCCTGCAGTCATACCAACACTGACTCACATAATTAACACATCTCTTGACTCTGGTTTATTCCCTACTTCATTTAAGCAGGCTAGGGTAACCCCACTGCTAAAGAAACCCAACCTGGATCAAACGCTACTTGAAAACTACAGACCGGTATCCCTGCTTCCATTCATGGCCAAGATTCTGAAGAACGTAGTGTTCAATCAAGTCCTGGACTTTCTTACTCAAAACAACCTCATGGACAACAAGCAATCTGGCTTTAAGAAAGGCCACTCAACTGAGACTGCCCTGCTCACGGTCGTGGAGGATCTCAGACTGGCTAAAGCAGACTCTAAATCATCTGTCCTCATCTTGCTGGATTTATCAGCTGCTTTTGACACTGTAAACCACCAGATCCTGCTATCTACGCTTGAGTCACTGGGCGTTGCAGGCACTGTTATTCAATGGTTCAGATCTTACCTCTCTGACAGTGCATTCAGGGTGTCTTGGAGGGGAGAGGTGTCCAACCTACAGCATCTAAACACTGCGGTACCTCAGGGTGCTGTTCTTGGGTCAATTCTCTTCTCCATCTACACAACATCTTTAAGATCAGTCATCCAGAAACATGGATTTTCCTACCACTGCTATGCTGATGAGACCCAGCTATACCTCTCTTTTCAACCTAATGATCCCTCGGTTCCAGCTTGCATCTCAGCCTGCCTGTCAGACATTTCACACTGGATGAAAGATCATCATCTTTATCTTAACCTCGCGAAAACGGAAATGCTTGAAGTTTCTGCCAACCCGACTCTACACCATAACTTTTCAATCCAGATGGATGGGTCAACCATTACTGCATCCAAAATGGTAAAAAGCCTTGGAGTAACGATTGATGACCAACTAAACTTCTCTGACCACATTTCTAGAACTGCTCGATCTTGCAGATTCGCACTCTATAACATCAGAAAGGTCCAACCCTTCCTATCTGAACATGCAGTTCAACTCATTGTTCAAGCTCTTGTTCTCTCCAAACTGGACTATTGCAACTCTATACTAGCCGGGCTTCCAGCTAACTCTATCAAACCTCTTCAGCTGCTTCAGAACGCAGCAGCACGAGTGGTCTTTGATGAACCCAAAAGAGCACATGTCACTCTGCTACTCACCCGTTTTCACTGGCTGCCAGTTGCTACTCGCATCAAATTCAAAGCTCTGATGTTTGCTTACAAAGCGACCTCTGGATTTGCTCCTTCTTATCTGCTCTCACTTCTGCAGATTTATGTGCCCTCCAGAAACTCGCATTCCTAAGAGGGAAGAAATCACTTTCCCGAACTCTTGCATTCAATCTGCCCAGTTGGTGGAATGAACTCCCTAACTGCATCAGAACAGCAGAGTCACTTGCTGTCTTCAAGAAACGACTAAAAACTCAACTATTTAGTCTCCACTTTCCTTCCTAATCTGCAACTGCCTCTCTGGCTATACCACTAACTGTACTCTCTCTCTCAAAAAAAAAAATTACATTACTAATGCTTTGCTTCTTAGACTTTACACACCTGAAACTTGCCTATAGCACTTATTCACTGTTGCTCTAATAGTTGTGTAAATTGCTTCCTTTTTCTCATTTGTAAGTCTCTATGGATAAAAGCATCTGCTAAATGACTAAATGTAAATGTAAATGTAAATCTTTCCCTCTATCCTGACTAGTCACCTCCCTGACTAAGACCCTTTCCCCCGATCACTCAGCTTAAGTGGCTGGCCAGCTTTAAGAAGAGTCCTGATGGTTCCAAACATTTTCCACCTACCGATGATGGAGGCCACTGGGCTCATTGGAACTTTCAGAGCAGCAGAAATTTTCTGTGACCTTCCCCCAGCCTTGTGCCTCGTGCACTATCAACCCTGGAACCTTATATAGACAGGTGTATGCCTTTTCAAATCATGTCCAATCAACTAAATTTACCACAGGCGAACTCCAATTAAGCTACTGAAACATCTCAAGATTGAATGAATTCAGTGTAAACAGAATGTACCTGAGCTCAATTTAGAGCTTCACGGCAAAGTCTGTGAATACTTATGTACATGTGATTTTTAAGGTTTTAAATAAATGAATTTAATCCATTTTCCAAAAATGTGGAAAAAGTGAAGCGCTATGAATACTTTCCAGATGCGCTGTATGTTAGACTATTCAATAAATCACGCTATAGATCCATGTTGGATTGTTTTTGTTTAGCCTCACAGAAAAAGTCACTTTAAAGATAGACCCTTGCCACAAGCTTATCAAGTTTACTAAAACTTCTAAACTATTCATCTACTTCACAAGAAGTATATATAATTCCTTTTGTAAATAAATAAATAATTACAGAGTCCGCTTAGACAAGTGGGCGAAGTCATTATATACTTATTATGTTAAATTAACTATAAGTTAATCCTTAATATTCATAATTAATATTAACTTGTTATTATTAATCATTAATATTCATAAATTGAGCTAATTTCGCAACAATGGAGAGATGCATATTTCCTCATCTAAGTAAAAATGGGCCTCATGCCACACAGATAGGGTGTTTCTAGGAAAGGGATTGAGAGTGGACTTCTTAAGTATTTTCACATCGGCAGAATGTAAATATGACTGTATAGGGAGTGACAATTCTTCTTTTTTAATATCAACCCAGGATGTGGAAAAAAATACATAGCAGTTAGGAACTGTGTCGCCAAATAGCACATTTTTATATTTGCCACTTGAAGCCCTTCTCTGTCGTATGGTAGGTAGAGAAGAGTTAAACGCAGACGGGGTCGTTTATTATTATACATGAATCTCGTAAAAGTTTTTTTGAGGGTAGAAAAGAAAGCATCAGTTAGTGGAAAGGGATTAGATTGAAAAAGGTAAAACAAATTTGGTAAGATTGACATTTTAATTATAAGTCCTGCTAAAGAAATGGGCATTGCACTCCATTTGTCCAAAGATTTCATGACTGCTTTTAGTATAGGATCCTAATAAGCAGAGGTGGGTAGTAACAGGTTACATTTACTTGAGTAAAATTATTGGGTAACGTGTACTTTTTGAGTACATTTAAATATGTGTACTTTTACTCTTACTCAAGTAAATTATTAGAGAAAAATCATTACTCTTACTTCGCTACATTTGGCGACGTTCCTCCGTTACTGTCAAATGACAATAAAGATGATTCATATGACCTGTTATGACCATATGACCGCTTTCGGTTGGATCGCGCGCGGCGCGTGCCTATATTGAAATAATGGTTGAAGTTTAGGAAGACGTGCAAGTTTATACTGCTGTCATGCCATGTCGCCATCTGTGGTCACGCTGTCTGTGCAGTGAGTTTATCGGACCAGATCACCCGGCCTTAAGTTCAGTCTATGTTTTTACTTCAAGATGTCAACAAGAATAGTTTCATAATGCGATGCATGCTGTACATTGAACTGACATCGCAACATAAAAAAAAAACATCTAGTGGTAAGGGTCAACATTATCCACATTTAAATTAATAGTAACTATGGGATAATTAAACTGCTGTTTAATGGAATGACTGATCAGACCTGCAAATATTAGTCATTCACACTAATATATCAGCATATATATATATATATATATATAAATACAGTTGTAGTCAGAATTATTAGCCCCCCTTTGATTTTTTTTTTTCTTTTTTAAATATTTACTAAATGCTGTTTAACAGAGCAAAGAAATTTTCACAGTATAACTGATAAAATTTTTTCTTCTGTAGAAAGTCTTATTTGTTTTATTTCGGCTATTAAAAAAAGGTTTTTAATTTTTTTAAAACCATTTTAGAGACAAAATCATTAGCCCCTTTAAGCATTTTTTTTCGAAAGTCTAAAGAACAAACAATTGTTATACAATAACTTGCCTAATTACCCTAGCCTGCCTAGTTAACCTAATTAACTTAGTTAAGCCTTTAAATGTCACTTTAAGCTGTATAGAAGTGTCTTGAAAAATATCTAGTAAAGCATTATTTACTATTAGCATGGCAAAGATAAAATAAATCAGTTATTAGAAATGAGTTATTAAAACTATTATGTCTAGAAATGTATTGATAAAATCTTCTCTCCGTTAAACAGAAATTGGGAAAAAAATAAACAGGGGGCTAATAATTCAGGGGGGCTAATAATTCTGACTTCAACTGTATATATATATATAGTATATATATTTCAAATATATATTTTATAATATATATATATATATATATATATATATATATATATATATATATATATATATATATATATATATATATATATATATATATGTACTCTTAATAATAAATGATAATAAAAATAAATGATAAAATAAATGATGATAAATGATAATAAAAAAATGACAAGTAACTATTTACTTGAGTAATTTTTTCATCAGATAATTTTTTTTACTTTTATTCGAGTAACTTTTAAGATTGTTACTTTTACTTGAGTAAAAATTTCCCCAAGTACTTGTACTTTTACTTGAGTATAGATTTTGGATACTCTACCCACCTCTGCTAATAAAAGGGTGCTACATTGTCTATATTGGGCATAATTTTAATCCCTAAATAAGAGAAACCATTCATTTCATTGGTGAATTGTTTATGACTTGAGGTGGCTTTGAGGAGTACTTTTACTATTATTTATTTTATAACCAGAGGATTTTTCAAAATTTTCAATAATATTGGTAAGCACTGGGATGGATTTTTTTCAAGTTAGTTAAAAAAAAAATGTTTTCTATCTTCATACCCTTTATTTTGGACTTTTCCTAATAGTCATAGCCAGGGGTTCGATTGCAAATAAAAACAATATAGGTGATAGCGGGCATCCTTGTCTTGGCTTCCTTGTCTTGTCATCCCTGCTCAGGTTAAATAAGTTAGAAGTATTATTATTAGTTATAACTTGTGTTTTAGGTTCACTGTATAATGTCATTAAACGTTTAACTATGTTAGAATTTTATTTCTTATATAATATATTTAGGGCTCTATGAGTATTATTAAAGGCCTGTCTACCTAGACCAATCCTTTATTATTATGTTTGGTATATGAGTTTCATTTCTTTTTGCCAAAGCTTGACATAATATTTTGGTATCACAGGACATGAGGGAGATAGGTCTGAAAGATGCCGATGTTTTGGTGATTTACCTGGTTTAACACAAGAGTGATTAGTGCTGACCTTAGTGATCAGGGTAATATTCCTGTTTCATATGATTCAGTATACATTTTCAAAAGGTGGGGCTCAGTTTTTTTTTCAGTCTTGTAAATTTCAATTGGTAAACCATCCAGTCATGGTGCTTTTCCACCATTCATACTTTGTACTGCATCCATCAATTCCTCACTTAAATTGTTTTCTAGAATTAATTTAACATCTTCTGCCAATTAGGGAAATTCAAGTTTATCACAAAAATCATTTTGATCTACTACTGTAGTTAAACATTCTGTGTTGTATAACTTTTCATAATATAATTCGAAAGCATTGCTGATTTCCAATGGATGTGTCAATGTTTGTCCATCATCTAACATGATACAATTTAAAGATTTAATTGTTTGTATCTTTTTTATTCTCCAAGCCAATAGCTTTCCTGGGTTATCACCTTGATCATAGTATAATTGTTTAACCACATTGGGTTTGTGGCTAGTCAACTTGATGTATTGCACTTTTAATAAGAGGAGCTTTTTATTTTTATTTTCATTGTTATTTTCGAAAAAGTTGTATTTCCAATTCTTAAATTTGTTGATCAAGTTTTTATAATATTCTTAGAATTTATTTCTTGTGTAGATCATTATTTCACCTCTTATATAAGCTTTTCAAGAGTTCACACTTAGGTGATGATTGATTATAAAGTGTGTTTGGCATGCTGTCCCAGAAGAAAGCCCTGAGCTCATAAGATCCTTAAGCCTGGGGCTCCCTCCCGTCTGCAGGCCGAGAGGGGAGTTTGAGCTCAGCTAGGTCTTGAGAACTCTCCTGCTTGTTTATAGCGAATGCAATTTAGAAATTACTATAGAGAGATACATTGCTGATTAAGTGATTAAGTGCTCGTCTATGGTGTTGATTTGATTTAGTCAATTTTTGTCACATGTCTTTGGCTTGTGGGAGGAAACCGGAGATTCCAGGAGAAACCTACACAAACACAGGGAGAACACGTAAACGCCACACAGAAATGTCCATTTGGCCAGGTAAAGACTTGAATCAGTGACATTCTTGCTGTGAGGCCACATTTCTAACCACAGGGCCACCCTGTCAAGGAAAAGGGGATGAGTAGGGGTGGAAGGGGGGTTTCTTCAAGACGAAGATGGCTAAGGTAAGATGCTCTGGTTATTTATAGCAATTTAGGAATTGTCTAATTGGTGGATCATGCATTAGCTGATGAGGGAAGACCCCCTCACAATCATAAGCATGTGGTCTTCTCATAAATATTTTATAAATAAACTTCACTTCAAGAGTTCACACTTAGCTGATGATTCAATATAACGCGTGCTTGGCATGCTATCCTCGAAGAGAGCCCTCGGAGAAGAACACCCAGACTGGGTGGGGGCAGTGATTGACTCCTGCAGGAGTCGAAGCTCCGGGAGCACTACTGCAGGAAACAGAGCTGTGGGGCTAATCTCCCGCTGGAGGCAGGAAAAGGAGAGGGCTGTGTAGACTCTTGTGGAATGGGGCTGGGGCAAGGACTCCTGTGGGAGTCAGAGCTCAGGGGATCTCCTGCGGGAGTCAGAGCTGGGGAATGGGGGCCTATGAGGAAAGAAGACTAAGTAGCTGCAGAACTTGTTGCTAGAAAAAGAAAAGTAGTGGAGGGACTGAAAGCTGGAATGAAAAAGAAAAGAAAAGCGGAGGGACTCTGCACTAAAAGGAAGCGGAGCACTCTGCGCTGGACGAAAAGAATCTGGGGGGAAACCTGAAAGGTTTAAGGTGCTTTTGGATCCAGAAACGTATAGCTGGATGATTAGCATCATCTACAAAGAGGGGGGAGAGGGAGTTGGAATTTAGATTTTTCCTATAGTGAGAAAAAGCTAGGAGGGTTTGTAAGGGACTTGTGAGGGAGGGGAGGTCGAATATGTAAATAAAATGTCATCTTCTGAACTGGACAATTTTACTTTGTTTAAAAAAGAAGGAGAAGGTTTTTTTATCCAACAAAGTTAGGTTGAAATTGGAAGTAATAGTTATCTCAGAGCACCTGAAAAATCAGTTGAACATGGCATTGAGGGTGCGGGCTGTGTGTAAGGACTGATAGCCTGTGCGAATGGTAGATATGCATTTAGTAAGTATCCTGAGAGTAAAGGGTTGTCTGGAATCTGGGGAGGAGGGATGGGCTTTTTGAATGCCTTTGATATGAAGGCTAGTTTGAGTGTTAGTGTCAGAAGGAGCTTTGTGAATTAATTCATAAAATGTGTATGCTGCTTAAATAGCTTTTAATGGAGCTGGCTTGAATATTCTTTGTGGAGTGTAAGTAAGAGATAAATAAAGTGATGGAGAGGAGAGAAAAATCTGGAAATTGAGCTTTATATAGGGAGTGAAAGTGTTTATATGTATTCCAGGCTGTAGGATATGACAGGAGGGTTCTGGGGGCTATAGCTTGTAAAATGAGGGAAAATGAGGTTTCATGAAGCTTATAAAGGGGGTGATTTATGGCATTATCAGGTGTGAATAATGAAGCACTGGGGTTGGGTGAGGATCCGCCTCTGGAGCCAACAGCCAAAATCTCTGGAAACAGAAACAAGAGAGAGAGTCAGTTTTTTGGTATTTAATACCTGGTACATCTTTAGTAGTTGTAATGAATTGTTTTTTGGCTGCAGTCTAAATGACCCGCCTTAATAATGGCATGAGCGATGGGGAGTGGGAACGCCCTTTATTAATGCATTGCATGGTTGTTTCTTTATCACAATGTATTAGGATGCTAGAATCAGTCCATTCATCACCCCATAAAATAGCAGGGACTACTGTGGTATATAATTTGAATAGGGTGGATGAGAATACGTTTTGGTCAATGTCAATCATTTGTTGGGGCCAGGGAGAAGCGAACCAGCATCCCTGGTAAAATGCCCTAAACCTGACTGAGGGGATCATTTAATATACATGGGGAAGAGGTAAGGAAGGATATCGATAAACTAAGCTCGTCACGGTCAGCATTAGACAGAAGGATAATGTCATCTAAACCGCTGACTGAATTAGTGAGCTGGAGGAGATGCGTAATGAAGGGGTATCCTTTTTGAATGATACGCAAAAGGAATCAATTAATAGAAATTAGTTATTAAAACTATAGAAATGTGCTGATAAAATCCTGTTAAACAGAATTAGGGGAAAAATTTACAGGAGGGATAAAAATTCGGACTTTATATAAACACCATTTTTATGTTAAAAATAATGTTTGAATGTTATATTTTTAATGGTTAACAATGTGAATGACTAATATGTGCAGGGCTAATCAGTTATTCCATTAAGCAGCCGTTTCTTTAGTTATCCCATATCATTAATAAGGTTTAAATTGGTATAATTTTAACACTTACCACTATGTGTTTCTTCTGGTAGGAGCTGTAATTTATTTGTTGTGCTGTCAGTTCGATGTACAGCATGCATCACATTATCAAACTATTCTTGTTGACTTCTTGGAGTGAAAACAGAGACTGAACTTGAGGCCGAGATGTGACCTGGTCCGATAAACTCACTGTGTAGACAGCGTGACCATCCTTCTCGAAACCACAGATGGCATTGCGTGACCGCAGTATAAACTCGCACATCTTCCTCGACTTCAGCCATGATGCCAACACAGGCACGCACGCTCTAACCGAAAGTGGGGGACACTTCTCTGTAGCAACCCCTCGCGACACAACTTCTCCAATGCGGCGCCTCACGATATTTGCAAACAAGTCATATGAATCATATTTATTATCATTTGACAGTAAAAGGGGAAGGCCGCCAAATATAGCGATGTAAGAGTAATGATTTTTCTCAAAAAATTTACTTGAGTAAAAGTACACATCTTTAAATGTACTCAAAAAGTACACATAACCCAACAATTTTACTCAAGTAAATTTAACAAAGTAAATGTAATTTGTTACTACCCACCTCTGAGCATCGGGGTGCATGGGCATGATTTTTAACACTGAAGTGATGTCTACTTTAGCGAGCCAGGCATTGCGACTGGCAATTTTGATTAGATTTTGACTTGGTCTATGTTGTGGATAGGTCTATTGCTTGGATAATATGAATTATGGAGAGACGACAGATCAATGATTAGACATTTTTAGTGGATAATTTTTGAGCAGCGATGCCTATTGGGCTAATTTGATAGACGCTTAACAGAGGAGCAGAAAAAGTCCTGATCATGAAGTTATTTTCAACTTCTTTTTTGATCAATTGATCTACGATTTCGGGCTCAGCAGTTGTGGATTGAAGATTAGGGCAGACTAGATTATAGGAAGGGAGAGCTGAAATGTCAGGGTGGAATCCGTGAGACAGACCTGAAATGAGAAAATCTGAAAAGTTAGGATTAGGGTGAGCATGTAATTCAAAAGACATTTGAGATATATTTACAGGAGTCGATAAGTAATTAAAACAAAAATGTATTTGCTCTGGGGACGGGGCAGACGGTGCGAGCATGCACACCATCGCAGTAGGTGCAAAAATGCAGGTATTTACATGGATTCCTAAAGCACCTGCCTAAGTGAAAAATTTGGCAGTTTATTTTTGTGGCTAGGAGAGGGAAAAGAGAAAAAGAAGAGGGAAGGAGAAAGGGGAGATTGGTGCTGAAAGAGAGGGCGAGAGACATAACTAGTGGATCTGAGAGCTAGACGAGCTGTATCAGAGGAGGGAGTGACAAACAGACATGAAGTGGTAGGGTGGAGGGAAGAACGGCAGACTATGCAGGATAGATTGCGACAACCTAAAAATATTCTGTTGTGGAGATCAGTGTCCAGTGCCCCCCAACAAGGACACTGGTTCCACTGAGTAACGCAGAGGGTGCAATTTGTGGAGGAGAGTTTTGCCATAAGAAAGTGCAAGCTCTGCGATGATGACCATATAATCGTTTAACTCGCGCCTCCTATGGGATTGTGTGTTAGTGGGTGGTTTGAGGTGGATGGAAAATTTGCCACAATCAACCTGTCGCTCTGCCGAGGGAGGTTCAATGATCTATATCAGCTAAGACAAGATCTATATCAACACCTGTAAGCATCTGTGCTCGTGCTGTGTTGGAGACGGGAGGAGGTTCCAGGGATAATGCATTAGGTGGAGGAGGGAGGGGTGTGGCAGTGGACAGGATGAATGGTGGCGTGTGGTGGAAAATGGTGTGGGATGCAGAGAAGGATCTGTGCTTGTGAGTGCAGGGGAAAGTGAAAAGGGAGGATAGGAGGAAGGAAAGCTAGAATGTGTTAGCTGCAGGGGGTGGGCCTCCAGCTATGTTAGCTAGAGAAAGTGAGCCGCTGGGGATGGAAAAAAAAAACAAGTGGTGGTTTAGGTGGAAAAGAATGGGTTTGAGCTAGGGGGTTAGAAGGAAGAGAGAAGTTTTGGGTTTGAAGGAGGGTCAGTGTAGTAGGAGGAGGGGGCTAGTGGCCAGTTTGGTGATCTTGTATAGTCTGGTTGAATTTCCTGTAGTTGGGAGCTGGAAGGGTGGATTAATGTCAGGGGGCGTGGCTTTTTTTAGAAGCTTTCTTTTTTGTAGTGTTTGCCAGCGAAGAATGTGTAGGCTGTAGGTACAGGGCGTGACGTGTACTGGAGTTCCGGGGATTTCCTCCTGGTGTTGACGTAGGAGGGGGATTTTGTTAGAACTAATTGTAGTACAGTTCAAGCAGTTCCTGTTTCTGGAGGGAGTGGGGGACGTTGATTCCGGCATCAGCTAGAAGTTTGTGAAGTTCTGGGATGGCGAGTCTGTTGTGGATGTCGATTGAAGAGATGGAGGAGGCGTAGGATGAAGCGAGTGAAGTGATGTGCTGTCTGGACATAGATGGTGGATCCTTGGCCCTTGGGATCCTTGGTGGCTGAGAATTGAGGTGATGCATTTCTTATAGGAATAGCATGTCTATCTTCAATTGTTTAATTCTATCTATTCAATTCAATTCAATTCACCTTTATTTGTATAGCGCTTATACAATGTAGATTGTGTCAAAGCAGCTTCACATAAAAGGTCATAGTAAATAGGAACAGTGTAGTTCAGTTTGTAGTGTTTAAGTTCAGTTCAGTTTAGCTCAGTTCAGTGTGGTTTAATAATCACTACTGAGAGTCCAAATATTGAAGAGCAAATCCAACGATGCGCAGCTCTACAGATCCTGAACCATGCAAGCCAGTGGCGACAGCGGAGAGGGAAAAAAAACTTCACTAAAGGCGGAAGTGAAGAAAAAAAACCTTGAGAGAAACCAGGCTCAGTAGGGCACGACCATTTTAATTTCTCCGCTGGCCAAACGTCTTGTGCAGAGCTGCAGTCTCAGTGGCGGAGGCTGGAAGCTGGCCTCAGCGAAGACTCGTCTGTCTCTGGAGCGTCATAGGAAACAGTCTCATGTTCTCCACTCTTCCATGACCATCGCAGTAGTTGTTCAGGATTCGGCCAGGTCCAGGATATGGAAACCTTGGGATCATCTCGTCGTTGGTCTTGGATCGAATCAGTGACTCTGCATAGTCTGAGGGCCTCGGGAAGAGTATCCCCAGGTGGAAATGGAGAATAAAGAAAATAATTAGCGTAGCTGATGTTCACAGTGTATATCAGCAAGATGCATAACCTGTGTGGAAGCCCCCTAAGTGGTGCACTAAGTGTATGCTTTACTGAACAGATAGGTCTTTAATCTAGTTTTGAATTGGGAGAGTGTGTCTGAGCCTCGGACGTTATCAGGAAGGCTATTCCAGAGTTTAGGAGCTATAAATGAGAAGGCTCGACCTCCTTTACTCGACTTTGCTATTCTAGGTACTACCAGAAGTCCTGAGTTTTGAGATCTTAAAGAGCGAGTTGGATTGTAGCGAGACAGAAGATTGGTTAGATAAGCAGGAGCTAGATTATTTAGAGCTTTATATGTAAGAAGCAATATTTTAAATTCAATACGAAACTTAACAGGCAGCCAGTGTAAGGAGGATAAAATTGGGGTGATGTGATCAAATTTTCTAGACCTGGTTAGAACTCTGGCAGCTGCATTTTGTACTAATTGAAGTTTGTTAATAGAGGATGCTGGGCAGCCAGCAAACAGAGCATTACAGTAGTCCAGCCTAGAAGTCATAAAAGCATGGACTAGCTTTTCTGCATCTGAGATGGATAGCATACTTCGTAACTTAGCTATATTTCTCAGATGAAAGAAAGCAGTTTTTGTGACATGGGAAATATGATTTTTAAAAGTTAAATTGCTGTCTAATATGACACCCAGATCTTTTATAGTAGAACTAACGCTAACTTTGTATCCCTCTAATTGTAGATCGAGTTGTGAAATCTGCTGTGTACAGGATTTAGGCCCAATAAGTAATAATTCTGTTTTGTCTGAGTTTAAGAGAAGATAATTGTTGGTCATCCAGTCTTTAACATCTTTAATACACTCAGTTAGCTTGGACAGATTAGACGTCTCGTCAGGTTTAGTTGAAATATATAATTGAGTATCATCTGCATAGCAGTGAAAGCTGATCCCATGTCTTCTAATAATGTCTCCCAGGGGTAGCATGTATATTGTAAACAGTAAAGGGCCTAAAACTGATCCTTGAGGCACCCCGTATTTTACTGGGCTGATTTGTAAAGGCTGTCCATTTATATTTACAAACTGGTAACGGTCAGATAAGTATGACTTAAACCATTGTAGGGCCTGTCCCTGGACACCTGTAGACTTTAAGCGATTAATAAGGATACCATGGTCAATGGTGTCAAATGCCGCACTAAGATCGAGTAGAACTAATAGCGAGATGCACCCTTGGTCAGCAGCTAAGAGTAAATCGTTGGTTATTTTCACTAATGCAGTTTCTGTACTGTGATGAGCTCTGAAACCTGACTGAAACACTTCAAAAACATTGTTGGTCTGCAGAAAGGAGCATAATTGAGCAGAAACAACTTTTTCTAGTATTTTAGATATAAATGGAAGGTTTGAAATAGGCCTATAATTAGCTAAGTTGCTGGGTTCCAGTTGTGGTTTCTTAATAATAGGTTTAATAACAGCTAACTTGTAGGGATTTGGAACATGGCCTAAAGATAAAGAAGAGTTGATAATGTTAAGAAGAGGTTCTCCTATAACAGGTAGCAATTCTTTCAGTAACTTTGTTGGAATTGGGTCCAATATACACGTAGCTGATTTAGAGCTATTTATAATTTTGTCTAGCTCTTCCTGTTCTATGATTTTAAAGCACTGTAGGTTATTTAGATTCAGAGGCGTGTTTACTGGATCTGAAGTATAAGGCGGTGCAGAAAGTTTAATATCTCCTATTTTCTGTCTAAAGCCTTCTATTTTATCACTGAAAAAATTCATGAAGTCATCACTACTAATTTGCGGTGGAACGTTTTGTTCCAAAGATGACCGATTATTTGTTAATTTAGCGATGGTGTTAAATAAGAATCTAGGATTGTTTTGATTATTTTCTATCAGTTTGCGGAGGTGCTCAGCCCTGGCAGATTTTAAAGCCCTCCTATAGCTGGACATACTGTCTTTGTATGCAATTCTAAAGACTTCTAAATTAGTTTTTTTCCATTTACGTTCCAGGGCACGGGTTGCTGTTTTGAGAGCGCGGGTATGACTATTATACCACGGTGTAGTTTTATTCTCTCTAGCCTTTTTTAGTTTGATGGGTGCCACAGTATTTAAAGTGCTAGTAAAGATGGCATCCATACTGCTGGTTACTACATCAAGGTCATTTGCGTTTGCGGGTGCATTTCGAAGTAGAGAAAGATCAGGTAAGTTATTTATAAATTCATCTTTAGTGGATGGAACAATAGTTCTACTAGGACGATATATCGGAGCGGATCTGCTAATTTCAGGTAAACACAGCTTATATAGTAAGAGGTAGTGGTCTGTAATATCATCACTTTGTGGTATAATGTCTACATCATTGACCTCAATTCCATAAGACAGAATTAGATCTAGTGTATGCTTTAGGCGATGAGTTGGACCAATAACATTTTGCTTTATTCCTAGTGAGACCAGCAAGTCCGTAAACGCGAGCCCTAATGTGTCGTTAGCGTCATCTATGTGGATGTTAAAGTCTCCTACAATTAGTATTTTATCAGTTTTAACTAGTAAGTCAGAGATAAAATCAGAAAACTCTTTTAGAAAATTGACATAGGGTCCTGGAGGTCTATATATGGTGATTAGAGCGAGAGATAACATAGGTTTTTGCATAGTGTTTGGAAGGACAACATTAAGCGCTAGTACTTCAAAGGAGCTAAACATAAGTCCGTTTCTCTGATTAACATTAAGAATATCACTAAAGATTGACGCGACTCCACCACCACGACCAGTTTGACGAGCCTCATGTTTATATAAGAATCCTGGAGGAGTTGCCTCATTTAAACTAATATAGTCATTTTGTTTCAGCCAGGTTTCAGTGAGACAGAGTGCATTAAGATTGTTATCTGTTATTATTTCATTTATGTTAAGTGCTTTAGGTGCTAGTGACCTGATGTTTAGGAGACCAAGCTTCATGAAATTTGTATTTTCACTTTTTAGTGTTTTTTCTGGTTTAATTCTTAATAGATTATTTCTGGAGCACACAGTACGTTTGTTTGGAACAGACACAGTCTCTATGTGGTTAGTTAGGTATGCATTACTGTTATTTATGTGGGACGAATAGGAGTCTGTGTGGCTAAATTGTGAATTTTTACTTACTAGTCAGATAGAGCGAAGTATTCTGGAGATGTTGTCCGACAGGAGTTCAGCTCCAGCTCGACTGGGGTGCAGCCCGTCAGCGCGGAAAAGCCTAGGACGCTCCCAGAAAAGATTCCAGTTATTGGCAAAGAGCAATTTCTGTTCTTCACACCATGTTAATAGCCATTCATTCAGAGCAAAAAGTCTACTGAACCTTTCATTTCCTCGGCGGTAGGTAGGAAGCGGTCCAGAAACGATGATCTGCGTGGCGGGCGAAGTGCGTCGAACCGTCTCGATCAGGCTCCTGAAGTCCTTCTTCAGGATCTCCGTCTGCCGGAGCCCGGTGTCGTTCGTCCCCACGTGGAGGACGGCGGCACCGAGGCTCTCGGCAGCGCTCAGGATAGTAGGTATCTGTGCAGAAATATTCTTAACTCGGGCACCAGGGAAGCAGAAAGTGCGTACTTTGTTACCTTTGGAGGAAGTGGAGCGGACGTGGCGGACGATTGAGTCGCCAATGATGGCAACATCGCGACCCGTCTCGCGGAGAGGGGCGAAGCGGTTCTCCGTGGGGATCTCGAACACCGGAGGAGGAGACGTTCTGCCCCGGGACCTGGCAAGCACCTTACGCGGTTGCACCCAGGGGCCGTGGTAGCCGGGAGTCGGCGTGAACGACGCCTGGGTGCACCGCGTCCTCGGTGCGCTGGGCCTGGACAGAGAAACAAGCGGGGTTGAAGAAACTGGGAGATTGTCGTTGTATCGGACACTTACCTCAGACGAGCGAGTACGGGTTAAGAGCAGAGCCCTGATGCCCTCTCGCTTCGTCTCCAGCGAGCGAATCTGGGACTCCACCGCTTCCAGCTCCAGCTCCAGCGCCCCCATCGATGCCTCTCCTGCACTCAAGGACAGACACGCAAGCGACATTGTACAAGGTGAAGAGCAAAGCCAGAAAGTGAGAAAATAAATGAGTGAAAGAGGTTGGTAGCTTTAGCTGACCAGCGGTGCTAGCAGGCTAAAGCTACAAACACCAAGCGGATGCTCGAGAGACAGAACGTTTAAAAGTAGATTTGTTTGTATGAGTGTGTTAGGGGATTGTTCACCCCAAGTAGGAGAGATAAATATTTAGTGAATGAGGAGGTATTTTATGATAAAAATGTAAATTGCGAATCTAAACTCCAAACAAACGCAGCGAACTCCAAACAAACGCAGCGAAGCTATCGTCCAGTGACAGTGACGTCACTCGAGCATGCGCACTGTGTGTGTGTGTGTGTCAAGGTATCTAATACCTTTTTTCAATTTTACAACTTTATTTAAGTCTCTTACATTCCAATTACTAAGTTTTAGGTCTAACATATAAGTGTAAGCTTGTATTAAATAAAGTAAAAAAATTGATTGGAACAACAAACCCTCATTTGGGGGTTGGTGGGTCGATTGTCTCTGACCTGCCGTCAGGTTTTCGGGGAAGGCAAGAAAAAGTGGACTTAGGTTTTGACGGCTTCGCGGTTGAACGAACCAGGGGGTCAATAGCCAGGCTGGCTGCCCACAAAAGTGCATCCGATCCCGGCCAGCGCTGGTGAGCATGGAGGACGCCTCACCCAAGTGGTTCAGACATCAAAGGCTGGCCCACAGACAGTGCGCCGATTCCGGGCGAATTGGTGGGCGCTGGTGGGCATGGAGGACAGGGGTACCGCCTCACCCAAGTGGTTCAGACATTAAAGGCTGGCCCACAGACAGTTCCCCGATTCCGGGCGAGCTGGCGGGCGCTGGTGGGCATGGAGGATGGGGGTACTGCCTCACTCAAGCGGTTCAAACATTAAAGGCTGGCCTACAGACAGTGCCCCGAATCCGGGCGAGCTGGTGGGCGCTGGTGGGCATGGAGGACGGGGGTACCGCCTCACCCAAGCGGTTAAGCGTCTTAAGTGTGGGGTGCCCGAGCACTGCTGGAGAAGAGGTGTCAATCTAGAAGACCCTTTGGGGCCGGCGCTTGCCCCCCGGAAAGGGTGTGGGTCCCCGGGGAGAGGGGGTGGCAATGGTGGCTCTGGAGGTCAGGTCCTCCAGCCCCTCTAACATGGGCGCTTGCCCCCATGGGAAGGGCATAGGTGCCCGGGGAGAGGGGGTGGCAGTCAGCATTTGGGGGGATGGTGGGTCTTGGTAAAGGCCATCAAGAAGATGCGTGTTCTCTGGAACGGCCCGTGGCGACGTGACGCTCACCGGTGGAGATGATTAGACCCAGGCCCCAGCCCGCCAAGCCATGCCCGACGGGAGACCGCCTTTCCGGGACGTCCCGCGCCTAGAGGTGCGTGTCCGATGCCGATTGTCTCTGACCTGCCATCAGCTTTTCGGGGAAGGCCCCCCCCTACTGATTCTCAGTCCGCGCCCCCCTCGCCCTGGACAAGGGCTGGGGATGATTGGTGGGCTTGGTAGAGTCTCTAACATGGTGAATCGAGCCCAGGGGCTGCGTGGGGTATGGGCTGGTGCCGGCAACAGCCCCTGTGTGTGTGCGCGCGTGACCAGTGCGGGTTTATCCTTGCCGGCCCTCGGCGGTCCCCCCTGCTCCACCAGCCCCCCCCCTCCTCTCTCCCGGAGGTGTGTGGGGGTAGGTGGTGGTGGTGGAGGGTGGCCGCTAGTAGTCTCCGGCGAGGTGAAACAAGCCAGGGTCAGTGGTGTCCGAGGTTACGGTCTGGCCCCTCCCTTTTGATGGTTGCGATTCATGATGCGGTGAGCCCCGAAAAAGTGCTTGTTCGATGGGGTTCTGCGAAACCGCTTTGAAAATGGGAAAAGCCGTGCAAAAAGCGCCCGCGGCTAGTGCAGTTCAAGCTGCCCAAAAACCGTGCGTGTTCGACAGGGCTCATGCCATCCCTTTGTGTGGGAAAAGGGAAATAAAAAGCTATGCAAAAAGCCCCTACGGCTGGCACAGTTCAAGCTGCCCAAAACGGTGCGTGTTCGACGGGGCTCATGCCATCCCTTTGTGTGTGAAAAGGGAAATTAACACAGTACAGTAAAGCTGCCTAAAATGGTGCATTGTTCCTTGGAGAAAAATCCACCAAAAGTCATAACAACTGCTTCTAAATATACGTGTGAGTTGGACCAAAGTGATCTCGAAGGTATCGGTCTTCCCCTTTAAGAGGGAGGGGTTACCAGAGTCAATGACGCGGAAGTGGATGCCTCGTCCGCCATCTTTTAAATCGCTCCACACAGCGTGTGGGTCTCTCTCCCTCCAGCCTTGGTCTTGGACGGTCATGACCGAATGTGCACTCTGCTTCAACGTCTACCGCCGGCTCTCGCTGCACCTGTCCGCGGTCCACAAGGTGTCAAACGCGTACGAGAAGAAGCTTTTGCTGGTGCTTGCTGCTGGCCGGGTGGACACGCGGAAGACGGTATGTCCGGTGGCCAGCTGTCGAAGGACGCCGGCCCGCCTAGACAGACACCTGAAGCAGCACGCTGAGCTCTCTGTCTCGGCCAGGAAAGAGGTCATGGGACGAACGAAGCGTCGGAAAGTGGCAGAAGAGGAACGGGAACCAGACGGCCAGGAAGCCGAGCGTCCGTGCGACCTAATTTAAATATGTGTGCTTTGCCATGCTACACATATCTCGAGCGCTCTCGCTCCACAGGCAAAGGCGGTGGCTTAGCAGTTATTTTCCACTCTGATGTGACTGTAATCGAAGTAACTCTGCCATGTTTTACTACCTTTGAATGCTTGGCGTTTAAATTGACCGGCACTTCTCCTGTGTTAGTATTGAACATTTATTGTCCTCCAAAACCTGCTTCCGAATTTTTCTCAAAACTTACCGATTTATTGACGGTGGCTAGTGCGCTCTGTCCTTCTCTTCTCCTTACTGGTCATTTAAATTTTCACGTTGAGGATGTGGACTGTGCTCAAGCTGCTTGTTTATTGGACATATTTGACTGTTTTAACTTGATCCAGCATGTTGACTTTCCTACGCATAAATGTGGTCACACGCTGGATTTGGTTTGTGCCACAGGAGTGAATATTCAGTCACTCAAAGCAATTATGGTGCCTTTTAGTGACCATAAACTCATTACGTTCGATCTGAGTGCACCATCTTCTCAGACTACTGTCAAACGCTTTTAAACAATTACTTTTAGGAAACTTGGTGACATTGACCTTGACCAACTTAGTCAACAGATTGAGGGTTTGCCTATTATGCCTACAGTGGCCCAATACAACTCTGTTTTTAAGTCACTTCTTGATGATATTGCTCCACTGAAAACTCGCTCCGTTTCTTTTACAAGATCATCACCCTGGTTTACGCAGGAGTTAAGAAAAATGAAGGCTGTTAACAGGCAATTGGAGAAAAAATATAATAAATCTGGGCTTGTGATACACAAACTTATGTTTGAGCAACATCTCACGGAATATCATAATGCGCTGATGGTCGCGAAAAGGGAATACTACTCTCATATCAAAATCATCGATGATGATTTTATTGCGAAAACTGTTACAGATGTTACTTACTTCAATGTGTCTGCGTTTTTGGAACGTAAAGGCGTGCGCATTTGCGATCGGCCACTAAATGTACAACAAATATTTGTTAACTCTTTGGATGGTAACACATGCAAACACACGTTTCTACAGACGCATTTTGCCAAAGAAGCAAATTGAAAGAAGGATATTTCTGGTCACAGTTTCACACAGAGTTGACATTAACCAGCGCTAATGCAGATCACCTCTGTGCTGTCTGGAGCCGCTTTATAAACTTAAAAAGCAGGCTGTTGATGATTTAGGGTGGGCTACAACCAACAAACCCCTTTTTTATTTTATTTATTTTATTTTTTTGAAAATTACAGTTATTAATAGTTCTTATATAATATCAGCTTTTAAAATAGCCTACAATCTACGAATCAAACAAATCCAAAGATTTTCTTGATTTTGGTATAATGATAACTCCGCACCAAACTGAGGCTTTAATTTTATAGCTTATGAAACATGTATGCAATGTCATATGTAAGGGCTGTGACGGTCACCGTGATGACAATCACTCTAGAACACACATTTTCTGTTTTGTTGCCAAGGAGCCTATACATTTATGAATATAACGTTAACTTAGACGTGATACAGCAAGTTCAAGTTCAGCCATGAACCTCGCTGGAAAACTTATATTACATCGCCAATCTGGAAACATTTTGGATTCGTGGCGAACGAGAAAAGCGAATTAATAATTAGGATGAAGCTATTTGTTGGGCTTGTTTACAAAAATAAGTGTTAAATGGACAAACACGTCGAACCTCCAGAGCTGCGGTCATGTCCCCCAGCCCATGAAATGCGGAGCCAGCTCCGGTGTCATTTACTGAACGCAAATGCCCAGCTAGTCCAGCCAGGTATGGCAGAGAGTCCTTTTCAAAAATGGCCAAATAAAAAAGAGAAACTGATAAATAGTAGACGTTGATGAGAAATGGAGCAGCATATTTGGTAGTTGAGAACGCGCCGCTCTGTGATGTAGAGCTGGTTTCCGAGAAATGCAGGCGGCGGAGCAAGATACCCTCTTTGCCACGGTTGTGAAAAAGTATCTGCATGCGCTACAGGCACACCGTCTCAGTGCTGCTGGAAACATTGTAATCTCAAATAAGTCTCCGCTTAAACCGAACAAAGTCAACATGTTAGTTTTTCTGGCAAAGAATTTAAAATATGAATAGAAAACAAAAGGCGGAGAGACGCAGTTTTTTTTAAACATCTGACTTATGTTGTTACAAGCCTAGGCTAATATTTTTGTTCTTCGTTACTATTTATATTATTATTGATTAGTATTTGTGAAGTTTCTAAAATGTAACGTTTACTGTTTCAAGCAGTTAAAGTTATTTCTATTTAACTAGCCTACATTATTATAGGCTGTATTGTGTTGTTTTATCAACGAAAGTTAAACAACAAACATGTTAGTTTGTACGGATATTTAGCATAATACTTTGGTCTTTTTTGATTTCTTATTTTTTTACATGAAATGTAAATTAACTTAGGTAGGCTACTTGGGTACAGGGGCGTAATTTGTTAGTAGTATACAGAGGAATGCTTAGACAGTGAATATTGTCATCATTATTTAAAAAATTATAAATAAATAAATAAATAAAACACCTTACGGAAAAGGATGAAATAAAGGAAAAGCATGCTCTTAATCATTCTTCATAATCTGATTCGTAGCTATACATGCAATAAACTTATATTGCGCCGACAAGAACAAGCTCTAAAAGGTAAAGTCTAAAGCCAGAGGAGTTATTGATATTAATGTTAGTTGTTAATATGATCGTAAACACTGCGTTGTATAATTAACGCCGTCATTGTGTCTTGTCTGCGATTTTTTTTTTTCTCGTTGAAGAACAGAAAATTCATGTTATCGCCGTCTTCCCAGCCAGGTTTTCATGCACAGTTTCCGTTTTTGTTTCTTCTCAAACAATAAAGTTTTGCTATAGCAGGCCCGGCGGCAGGATATCATAAATGAGGGCGCAAGGGCGCAATCCCATTGCACTTGACCTGATGACTGAATTTGGTCCCTTCTTGTTCCTTTTATTTAGGCTATTTATTCATTCATTACTTTGCATTACCGATATAGTCCTACTTTTTATAGTAATAATAATGCAGTTTCGCTATTACCGATTTTATTAATGAAGGCAATGATACTGTTTACATTAATGCAGAAAGATCATGGTTTAAGCACCAAACAAGTGGTTTAAATTATGTTAGTCTCCTTATTTCTTTCCGTTTTATTTTAAATATTATAAATGTTTAAAGTTTTAGGTAAAGACGTCAAAATATGCCCTAACATGCAAGCTAAACTAGATCATATCTGAGTCATCACGCTTTATTACCCAACCAAAATCAGCGAGGAAAAAATAAATGTTTTAAATTAAATTATATTTAAATGTTAAATTAAATAAAAAAAATGAATTTAAATTTTAAATGCCATTTAAAAATATTTGCTAAAATTAATGTGTTACTTAGTTACATTTTTAGGCATTAGCCAAACAGAAAGCCTGTCTACGGTAAATCCACATGCACTAAATAGCCTACCTTTTACTTTTATAACACTGTAAACATAACTTCGCAGGTCGATCATCTTCAAACGCAAAAGGCATTTTTAAGTGTCCTAACTTGACTGCTGCTGTAGAATGGGATGTTTTTTTTTTACATAACTTTAAACGTGTGCTTTAGCTATGTCAAAATGAAAGCAATTTTTTTTAAGGGTTCTGCGTTTTGTCAATTGTATAGCTTAATAATAATAATAATAATAATAATAATAATAATAATAATAATAATAATAATAATAATAATAATGGATATAACAAATTATAATATTATAGTATAGACATGTTTACTAGGCTACTTTAATATTAATCCCTAACTGAAAAACTAATGTTAAAATGACTGGCAGCTGTGCTAAAATTAATATAATGGCAAATTTCTTCTGCGTTTTTTCCCTTTATAGCTCAATAGTTTTATTCAAAGAATTAGTTAAGCAAAACATGAAATAAATTAAGCTGCGTGTCTTCGTGATATCCACTAGTCCAGTTTTCTCCAGTGTGAGTTTAGAGTGCGCCTCCACCGCATGCGCATTTATGCCTGCACCAGATCAAAGCAGGTGTAAAGTCCAGCACAGAGCGCTGTTAGTTGTGCGTTCAACCAGCAATACCCGCTCCACTGTCTACAACACACAAATACTCGAACTCTTTATTTGTGGACTTACTTTTGATAATAGGCTATATCATTACCTTTATCCTGATTCTATTTTTATTTTTATTATTCTATTTTCTTTGTGTTATATCCATAATTGTTTGCACTACTGCCCTTTTTGCACTGTCTTTGTACGCAGTGACGCTGCACTGCTTTGGCAATACGAATGTACAGTTATTTGTCATGCCAATAAAGCACCTCAAATGTGAAAATAGCCTAGGCAACAAATAACAAATCGGAGTCTAATAATAAAATAAATGCCATTTTCATTTTCATACATGTGTGGGTTTTGACAATATGTGTTTAATTAAGCTATAAAGATTAGCCTATCAGATGAAATGCATAGTGAAATATTAAATAAATGTCTCTTTTGCTGAATATTTAATTAATCTATATCTTTAATATTTTTAAAATCACCTCGATTTGGCCCAGAGAAAGAGGCGCGAGGCACCAGCGGACCTGTGCTTTCCCAAACAAAGACGTACAGTAACTTGCAGGTGAACTATGCATAGTTTTGGGGGGGAAAGAATATAGTGATGAGTGTTTCCCAAAACCCTTAGTTTCTCTGTCGCAGATCCATCATTTGAATCACGTCACTATTAACCCTGCTTTTATTTATTAAATGCTTCCCAACGCCGCATTTCTGTTGCGCGAAAAAAAGCTGCTGCAAATAAACATTTATTTTAGTTATGCCAATGCCATTTTAATAGTTTCATGATAGTAGTTGCTGATGTGCTTCATCTGCGTGATTTTGATTTGACATTCTTCCGCTAAACTTGCACTGTCTTGGCGTAAATGGGCTGTGAACTGTTGCTATTGAGGCTGAGGCATCAAGGTGTAAATAGGCTATAGTTCTCTCTTCAACTTTCAGGTTTGAGGTGGGGGAAGAAGTGGCAGAGGCAATTCAAATGTACCATCTCTAAATTAAAAAAGGCCACTTACGCGGCATCTGTGTGTAAAGATTATTACCTTATTTTTATTTTATTATTATCATTTATTTATTCATTTATTCATTCGTCATTCATTTTCTTTTTGGCTTAGTCCCTTTATTAGTCTGTAATTGCCACAGCGGAATGAACCGTCAACTTATCAAGCATATGTTTTACGCAGAGGATGTCAGGAGGGCCAGCTGGGGCTTCGGGACGGAGTGAAAGGAGAGGCGGACTTTGCCCCGAGTCTGGGAAAGATGGCTTGCCGTCATTACACTAGTTTTCCGATGGCACACGAGTTACATGCGCCAAACACATGAACAAATAAATTAATAAATAAGGGAAAGAAAACATCTAGCCTTATAGGCTGAGTTCTTTTTGATTATAATCGCCGTTAAGTTTCCGTTTTAAATGTAAGGCTGTTGCATAAAATAATAAAATTGCATAAAATAATACAATTTTAATTTATAAGTGACTTTGCTGCGTCCCCCTTGATGTTTCAATAACGCATAATAATCTATACACCATATTAAAGACACTTAAATAGTCTACTTAACACTTTCCTTAAGATCACAGAATAATATGCAACATCTAATTCCGGGGAAGTTCTGGGGGCAGGGTTTGCGTGACGAGCTGCAAGCTAGCCCGACAGTGAAAACGCGACATGATTTCGGCCTCACTGATGCCCATTAACACCTGACAGACAAGCTTTTGGTTATGAGAAGGGGGAAGGGGTCTCCACTCTTAAGTGTTTTTCACAAACATGAATACACAAAATCCAAAACTCCGACATAGGACGGATGGCGTAACAAAACCTATGCGTTTAAAAACGAAACCGCATTAAATATGAGGCCTTATGAAAATGAATGTTTCTATGCACAACAACTTCTGAACTGAACTAGGCTACCTGTTAGGGGTGGGCGATATGACCTAAAATTAATATCACGGTATTTTTCATCTTTTGAACGGTGATGGCATAATATCATGGTATTACTTTCAATAGCAAAATAATATACATCTTAAGGAAGAACGGACAAAAGAAAGTCTCACTTCTATCACTCTTTAAAAGTTTTGGTTTGGGTCATTGTAAATGCTCAGTCTCGTTATGAGCTGATCTTCATTTCTCTGTGTTGGTGGAATAAAGCAGGCGAGTCAGCCGCACCAATTTATGAACAGACAGAGCAGGATTCTCGCGATGACCACCTGCGCAATTCCGGTCTTTGTTATGAGCCGTAGTTTCAGTGTAAACTTAGTAAAGGTGAGTTTCTTTGGCGATGATGTGTACAGTGTTAGATTTTATATTTAGCGGACATTTGCGCTGAACACGCGGTGAATGCAACGCATCAAGATTCGGGCACCTTCTCCGAAAACACTTGATTGATCTCAGCTGGCGGATCAACATTTACCTCATGTCATGATCGCTGTCATCTGCGCCATTATTATTATTATTATAACTTTAGGTGAGGTTTGCAAACCTGTGCACTTTTCACTCTTCAGCCGTTTGCATTTCCTGCAGTAACAAAAGCTCCCTGTTCATTATATTCATTATATTCAGACACACAAATGCTCTCAAATATATTATGAGGGCGCATAGATTAAATTTCGGGCGCTCATGCGACCAAAATGGTAGCAATTTCGAGCCCTGTAGTATAAGGACATGTATTCAGACCACAACTGAACGTTGAATGGAATGCCTTATTATTTAGAATTAGCTATTATTGATGTAAATGCAGCCGTTCAAGGCGCATAATTGATTTATTACGGTATTGACGGTATTAGAAAATCCATGTCGTGGTGCAATGTCACACCGGTGATGACTATGACGATGGGTTAGTAATTATATTATAACTGATTATGTTCAGGTCAATGAAATAATACCTTTAATAAATAAAATATGTTCATAAGAACGTGGTGGGCCAGTGATTCCGTCGCTGTCATCAGTGGTTTATTGAGCTCAGGAGAATTCTGCTTTGCATTTTTCTATGCATTACTAACATCACTAAACCAGACATTTGTTTTATAAGTTAACCAAATATTCGCAGAGATTCAGCAGTTTTTTTTCTGACGCGTTTGCCAGTCATGCCAGTCAGTGAAAAAAAAGTAACCGTTGCCCTGTTTGCAGGTATTAATATTCGTTTTTTCGTCAATCTGATGCAACTTTTATTATTTATACAGGACGTTAAAATGCAATTAAAAGTTTCAAATCAATTAAACTCAATTTATAAAAAGGCTAGCCTATTTTATGCATTAAATATAACTAATTTCCTTTATTTCTGATTAGACCATGCATTTTAGACTATTTTACAATTGTAATATGTGCATATGCTTTTTTTAAATAACATTCGTTTAACAAATATTTTAGCACATCGAAAGTAATTAAGTGACCTGTTTTTTTTTATTAAAACCTTTATGCAAAATGATCAGAGGATAAATTATCGTAGATAATAAAAACACCAATTGACGGGCTCTGCTTTCGGTTTTAAAAGAATCAAGCAGCTTTAAAAAATATAATTTGCTGAAGAGAAATGACAGGAAAAAAAGAAAGAAAAAGATTAAATATATAGGGACTGTTACAAGAACATTTCTCTTTAATATATTCTTTCGACTCCGAAACATCAGCTAAGATTATGATGAATGACGGAGTTTCTCTATTGCCTGCTTCAGCAGTACGTCCCGGTCCCGCTGGTTATGAACGAGGAGGCGGAGAGAATGCGCTGTTTAGTTTCGGCTTGATATATTTAAATAAAAACTAACACCGAACTGCTTTTAACGCTCAAAAAGTTAAACTAAAATGCACAACTCTTGTTGGTTGCACCCGCGGGATGCACAATGAAACGCGCCATTATTTTAATTCTATATTCGTGAAGAATGAGCCATGAGATTGAGATTTTTGAAGGTGCTCTCTAGCGGCGAAGTTCCTGGCAGAGTAGCGAGTGAAAAAATATGCATAAAGAAATTGGACAAGAGGAATAACATTTTAAATTATATAACAAGCATCGTATTCTTTCTAATCCTCGCCCAGTTTTAATACAAGTTGTGTTTTTTTAATATTTATGGCTGGGAAGTTTATTAAGAATATATTTATAATTATATATAATTAAATAAATACATAATTATATATAATTAATTAAATACAAAATTATATATATATATATATATATATATATATATATATATATATATATATATAGAGAGAGAGAGAGAGAGAGAGAGAGAGAGAGAGAGAGAGAGAGAGAGAGAGAGAGAGAGAGAGCGAGCAAAAAATTATTTTTATTATACTTTTAGTGATCTGCTTAAGGTAGGTCAATTTATTTTTTTTGCTTTTGATGAAGCAGCATTCAACTTAAGCTCTTTAGACCATGCCCCTGACCATTTCTCAGTGTTTCGCCGCAATATCTTTAAATAAATTATTTATTTAGGCATATTTTCATTATTCATTTATTTTCATTATTCGTTTATTATTATGTACAATAATTCAGACATAAAATAAAATATAATCAACAATGAAAATGTAAATAAAAACATAAATAAAAACATAATTGAAAAAGTCTTGTCTTAGTCCTATCAAAACGGCAAACACTAAAAGCAGGCTAAAAGACTGCTTTATTTATTTATTTAAGACCTCTTATTGTACTAAATGTTTGTGCTTTCATGTTAGTTGTCTTTTATTTCTTCAATTCCAAAACGAGTCCTCTTTGCACTTAAAAAGTTTACAATAAAGTGTGTTAACAAATTTTAAATGATTAATGAAGGACTTATAATGCTTTGACCTATTGTTTAATATCATTTACAAGCACAGTAGCATATTTAAAGCTGCTGTAAAGGCTATTTCTTTCCGTTCGCATCCCGTCCCTTTGCGCCCCCTGGCGGCTTTTTCACAAACTGCGGTCCTACACTAAAAACAGAGCAGCAGTTATTTCAAACGGCGGCGGTATAAGGCACGGCGGTAATAGTCACTTTGAACTCTCACCTACTGTATGTCACTGAACTCTTCATCCTGTGTTCTTGATCCTTTCCCAACTTCTGTTCTGAAGAACTGTCTCTCAGTGTTCGTGCCCCACATTACCACTATTGTGAATGCTTCACTTAGCACTGGTTTTATTGAAACTGCTCTGAAAACTGCTGCTGTTACACCAATTTTAAAAAAGCCTGGCAGTGACTCCTCTGATCTGACTAATTATCTGACTAATAGAAATATATTATTTCTAATCTACCTTTTCTGGCGAAGGTTCTTGAGAGGGTGGTCGTGGGGCAACTGCAAGAACACCTGCAAGCAAATGCTTTGTTTGATGCATTTCAGTCGGGTTTTAGATCAGGACATAGCACAGAAAATGCTTTGGTTAGGGTTATAAATGACCTTCTCCTGATTGCTGATTCGGGGGCTAGTGGTATTTAAGTACTTTTAGACTTAACCGCAGCTTTTGATACAATTTCTCATAGCATACTGTTGGACAGACTTCATAACTGGGTTGGTGTGGATGGGATTGTGCTAAATTAGTTTAATTCCTATCTTTCTGGACGTTCACAGTTTATCTATATGGGGGTCACAGATCGCGTACTGTTCCTTTATATCATGGTGTCCCCCAAGGGTCAGTACTTGTTCGACTTCTCTTTAGTATTTATATGTTGCCTCTTGGTCAAATCCTGCAAAAATTTGGGATTAGATATCATTGTTATGCCGATGACACACAAATCTATATTAACACTTCTCCCAATTCATCGGCATCAATGTCATCGCTTAACGCTTGCTTAACTGAAATTATAGCTTGGACGCAACATAATTATCTTAAACTGAATAGTTCAAAAACAGAGATTTTATTGGTTAGCACTCCTTCTAACATTAAGAGGTGTAGTGAACTTGAGGTTGATGGGTTGATGGGTCTGTCTTATCACCATCTCCGCAGGTGCGTAATCTTGGTGTTCTCCTTGACTCTCAGCTTAGTCTGAAGCCTCATTTTAAACATGTAACTAAAACGGCCTTTTATCATCTTCGTAATATAGCCCACTTACGTCCTTTTCTCTCGAGGCCTGATGCTGAAAGACTCGTCCATGCTTTTATCACGTCTCGCTTGGATTTTTGCAATTCTCTGTTCGGAGGGTTACCAGCAAATTCTCTCGAGATATTACAATACATAAATTCTGCTGCACATCAGACGATGCATCACATACATCGTCTCGGTCGCACATCACTCCCATACTCCAACAGCTTCACTGGCTGCCCGTCAAGATTTTAAAACATTGATTCAAACATATAAAGCGATTCATGGTTCTGCTCCAGGTTACATTTGTGACCTGATATCCATTTCCTTTACCTCTCGCTGTCCACGCTCTGCCTCAAGTCCTACGCTGTTTCAGCCTCGTTGCAAACTCAGCACCATGGGAGGTAGGGCATTCTCTTTCCGTGCTCCCAAACTGTGGAATGCTCTTCCCACTGATATTAGGAATGCTAGTTCATTGGACGCTTTTAAAAAGCTACTTAAAACTCATCTTTTTAGGACTGTTTTTAATTTGTGATATCTCTTTTATTCTTACTGTGTTTTTTATTGTATTATTTTATTTTATTTTTTTATTGTTTACTGTGCTTTGTTGTTTTTTACTTACTTGTAAGCGCTTTAGGTTTTAGAAAAGCGCGTTATAAATAAAATATATTATTACTATTATTGTCTGCGTGGGTCACCATCAAGTGAACAGGATAGAGCACTCTGTATCTAATGTTCATGGATTTCAGCTGGGCTTTTACTCTATCAAAGCATCGCTGGCGCTGACATGTCCTGGCTGATAAATTCAAAATCACTGACCTTTATAGTGGAGTTCTTATACTTTTCTGGCCGCTCATAGTGTTTGGTTTTTTTGCAGCCTTTAAAATTCGGGAACTTCATTATGATTGGCCTGGGACAATTCACATTCATTTGTCCAACTTGTGCTCGCTTGATTGTAGGAGTTGTAGTGAAGCAATCTGTCAGTACTTTGGGGAGCCATTCATCCAGAAAAGCACAGTTGTCTGTCCCTTCTGCTTTTTTGGGTAATCCGACCATCCTTAAATTTGAATGATGTCCATGATCCTCTAGGTCTTGGATTTTGTTGGTTAATGTCTCAACTGTTTGTTCCAGTCTCTTAGCCTTTTGATGAAGGGTAGCGACTTCTTCCTCTGTTTGCGATATCCTGTCCTCGACTTTGCTGATTATTTTTGACATTAGCTCTGTTTTCAACCCATTAATAGTTTCAAGCATGCCGGCTGAATGTTTAGTCATTTCATCCTTTAATGTCTGTATGGCTGAAGGAATTGAATTGAGTCTTTCCCATCAGCGGTTAGCTTGCTCGCTTGTTCCATATTGTCAGAGCCTGTTTGTGGCTGCAATTTTGCCTGTTGTCCTGACTTTATATTTTTTGGCGGCATACTTGCAGGAGTGTTTCCTTTATTGTATATCACTTATGGGTTGGATTTGGAAAACTTTTTAGGATTAAATTGAACAAAGTTGACATCAGTTCAAATTAGCATGACTAGCCAGTGCTTGTCATAACCAGAAGTCCTGAAGTTATTTTTTAAAACTTACAAAATATTTTTGAAATCCAGAAATCCACAACAAAGTCAGGAATGCATCTTTTGACCTTAGATTTATATTTGAGAATTTGATGTCTTGTATTGATTGTTAATGAATTGACTGAATAGTTAATACACACAATACATGTGCATAATACACATTTACCTGACTAATAAATTATGCTTCAGATTGTTCTAATTAATTTTGTATTATTAACTGTAGTTGATTACGCTAAATCCATTACACCACAAGCCCCTACTGAGGTTAGTAATGGACTAAAACATGATAGATAGAGCAGAGTGGCACACAATGAGATGTTCTTAGTGCTCTGACTAACAGATTGGCATTAGTCACGTTTACTTACAGTTTGTAGACCAATATTGTGTTTTTCTATTTAGAACACAAAAGTATTGTTGAGACCAATCTAAATGTGGGTGGGCCTTTATCTCTAAATCATAATATCAAAAATAGAATAATTATTCAAGTTATTAATGTAACAGGTAAATTGGTCTGCTTGATTCTATAGTATTTATCATTATATGATCAGTCGTGTTTCCCAGACTGAGGACAACGTGGCCAGACTTCAAAGCAAGATTACGGCACTGGAAAAGGTCTCCCTCTTGGAGAAGATGCCAAAAATCGCAGCAGACGAGATAACATCTCTATAATAGGATTGAAAGAATTCAATTCAATTAATATTTATTTATAAAGTGTTTGTTTATACAATGTAGATTGTGTAGATGCAGCTTAACATAAAAGTTCTAGTAAATTGAAACTGTGTCAGTCCAGTTTTCAGAGTTGAAGTACAGTTTAGCTCTGTTCAGTGTGGTTTAATTTTCACCGTTAAAAGTCCAAACACTGAAGAGCAAATCCATCGATGCGCAGCTCCAAAAGTGTCAAACCAAGCAAGCCAGTGGCAACAGTGGTGAGGAACAAACTTCACTAATTAACAAAAGTGAAGGAAAAAAACCTCAAGAAAAACCAGGCTTAGTTGGGCATGACCATTTCTCCTCTGGCCAAACTTCTTGTGCAGAGCTGCAGTCCAGGCACTGGAGGCTGGAGAACGCTGGACATCCATTATGGAGAAGTTGCAGGTGTGAGTAGGTCACCGGTGGGTGTTCAGGAATCAGTCTCATGCTCTCCACTCCTCCTTGACTGCCACAGCATCTGCTCAGGATGCGGCCTGGTCCAATATTATGGAGACCTCTAGAAGTCCTTTATGGTTGGCATCATCACTTCGTATGTGTTGGAGCTTGAGGTCCTCGATGGTTGGCATCATCTCTGCACAGGTCAATCAATGGCATGTAAAGCATTTGAGTATTTCTAACAAAATGTCTGGTGCATTAATACAGGAGGAGTGTGTCCTACAGGTGCCTGTCAAGCCCACTCACCTACATGGATCACACTCATGCATCATACCATTATGTATTGCATTGTGAGTACGCTTTGCTAAAAAGAAAGTTCTTTAATCTAGTTATGAACTTTGAAAGTCTGTTTTTTTTTTTTTTTTCATGGGATACATATGTGAAAGGACGGATGGTAAGGACGTTTTTTGCGCCTCAGTAAAATAAATTTTTCACCCAACATATTTATCTTGCGTTGGGGTAATATGATGCAGGGTGTTTCAAAGATATTGTGTGTGTGTGTGGGTGTGTGTGTGTGTGCATGTGTGCGTGTATCCGTGTGTGCGCGTGTATGTATGTGGGTGTATGTGCGCGAACAGACGCACATTGCTTTAGTTTTCTTTTTATTCTTCGACATCGTCCTTATTCTTCGATGTGGTTATCTTTTTTCATGTTCTCTGTACATTTGCATTCAAGTTTGTTCACCTTATAGAGATCCATATAGTAGACAGTGGTGGCTTAAATTTATGCAGTTTCTCAAACAGCAGTGGAAAACCATTATAGAAATTAAAATAACTCCTGAAATCAATTTGTCAATTTTATGTTATTTTATGTCATCTTCCAGAGGATGTCCCAACAACTTAATGCAGCCCGTACTGGAGTGTGTTTCTGAAAACCATCGTTAGCCAACTAAGGTTGCACGTTCCGTCGTTACAAACATATTTTGTTGATTAGGCGTTTCCCAAATCCATTGTTCCAATGAACATTTGCAAACTGTGTCGCAAACTTGTATGCTTACAACTACACCTCTGGAGCTGTTGTCAGCCTGGCTGTTTTCTACTCCCAGTTATCCCCCTGCCCTATATATTTAGAACATTCTAACATTTAAACTTGGTATTATAAAAAAAAGCATTAAAGTCATCGCTTTCGGGTGTAATTTGATTTCAAAGTATTTTTACAGTTCAGTTTTAGCGATCTTCATGTTTACGATTGCGCTTCCTTTGCAGTGCACTTTGAAAACATTGATGTCATTTTGAACACAGCCATGGCTCATGATGAAAGCTATAGGTGACCTATTATTTAAAAGCGGAATTAATGTTACGTCTCCGTTTCATGCTTGTGAAAACAAAAGCATAGCATACATTAATACTTTTAATTTATAGTAGGCTGTTTATTAAGAAATGTATCTGTATATGACATGGGCCTGTTGGTTAGAACATTTCTGCAGTGGTTTGCACGTGTCAAATTGTAAAAGTAGACTTTTCAAAAAAGGAAAAAAATGTAATTTAAGTTACATTGCATCTACATGCCAACTAATTCTCATTAGATTATAAGTAGACTGTTAGGTTGGGGTTAAGATTAGTGTAAGTTGACATGTACTTGCAGAGTTTCTTATAATCAGTTAAATGTCTGTATCAACAGATATTAAGCAGGCAGTCTCCTAATACTCAAATGGACCATCAAAATAAAGTGTTACCTAAAAAATAAATAAACTATATCCTACTTAATAATAATAATAATAATCATCATCATCATCATCATCATCATCATCATCCTCATTAATGAAAAATTGAAAAAATGCTACTTTAATAATAATATAAACTTATTATTAAAGTAGGATTTTTTTAAATTTCCTAATAAATATTAAATATTAAATTTCATTTCTTAATAAATAGCCTCATTATTTATTTATTTATTTATATGATTTATATATGATATTAGAATACGTGTTTTTGTAAGTGATTTTATTTTTTATAATAGAATATGTAATATTCTCAATAATATTTGTAAAGGAAACATTGGCCCTGTATTTGCCATTTACATATATTTCAATTTATATGGAAAATGAGTGCATGCTTTTACCAAAACTAATATAGGATTTTTTTAAATGTGTGTGCATGTAAAACAATATAATTTGCGTTATAAGTTATAACTAACGTGGTTCAAACAATGAATCCCGACAGAGATTTTCCCAAACGATGCATCGTACTACGATAGTTCAGTGGCTGAGTTACGTCGTTGTTTGGTAAATGCACCACTGCTCTCGATCAACTATTAATAAAAAGGTTGAAACATTTTTTTTTCTTTTCCAAAAAACAGAATCTATGGGTCAGGTGTAGGAGATATATGCAGTTTTAACCCAAAAATTACCAGTCTGTCAGATGAAGAAGAGCTGGAGACTTAATGGAGATTCAATTAAAAAGGAAGTTTACTGAAGATAGTTTGCAGTTTCTTCAGCAGAAGCCAGCTTCAACACTCGCAAAAAGTTCGTAGGCTTACAATCTTAAAACAACAACAATTATACTCTTATATAATGTCAATAACTCCATCATATAGGTGTTTTAATCTGATTGGTTAAAATACAGATTAATGAAAAAAAATTACACGTTTGCGTGCATACTACTCTAAAGGATATCTCAATATCTCAAGCATACAAATGTTAGGTAGCCATTAGGCTGTTCAGAGCTGACCCCAGACCTGTGAAGTGGTCCACAAAGGAATAGTACACACATTCAATGTACAATCTGTTTCTTACCCAAGGCTAAGTTTATTCTCAGCTATCTTATCAAAACTGGTACAATCTACATCCAGACTGGAAGCGTATATACAAAGAAATTAACGTTAAAAGATTTAACACACAAAATGGCAAATAACTCAAAAAAAAGTTGTTTTCAATTCTTCAAGAGTCCAGGTTCACGCAAAAGGTCTCCATGACCTCTGTCCTGGCTGGGTAGATGCTTTATTGGGTAGATCAGTTATTTGCCTTATTTCTATTTAATTATGAGGTTTAAATAATGCATTTTAGTGACATTTTAAGCATTATTTTTAGCTGGATTAGCTTGTCAGATGGTCATCATAACCACACTTTTTGATGTACCAAAACATTTGCTAAATATTTAAAATAAAGCCATATGAAGAATAAAACTTATTTTTAAAAAGCAAACTTATTACATAGTATATCATTTGAAAAAATAGGAATCTGTTTTAAATAAAAACAACAATAACAACTGTAGCCTATTGTCATTTATATTGTAAAACAACAAACTGGCCAGTACATTCAACTTTCCCCAGTTAGAATTAGGCCATCTGAATAATTAATACATAATAGTAATAATAATAATAATAATAATAATAATAATAATAATAATGTAGAACTTCACAATTTTTCTAGTCTCTTTTATAAAAAGTGCATTTTGAAAATTCATGGATTACAAGAATAGCCTAATTGGTATTTAAATTAAGGCCGCTTGGTGCTTCACATCTTTTTATTGTTTTTTTTTTTCTTTTACAAATAAGGTTCAAGATTTGCACCTACTTACATTGGTAAGTGTCTTCACTGGCCTCTTCGGCCGGCACAACAGTCAATATGACAGCATGATCTGCAAAATGTTGGTGACATTCATAATCATATAAACATAATGGGACATATATAACTTGTCATTAAACATAATTCACATACATATATTGTTCAATAAGTTGGTGTATATATATTGAGAATTGTGGCAGACCTGATGCTTGCTGTTGCGGCCGCAAGTGTCCTCTGATTTGTTACTTGAATTGAGTGAACGATCACTCAGCCAATCACAGCGCGATTCTCTTGAGCGTCTGCCACGAGCTTCATTCATTCCCTTTGCAGTCAAAGACAGGTATGACGCGGAAGGGAGCAACAGCTACAGCTGGGTAAATCACGGTAAATCACTAAAGCTACGGTCACACTGGGCTTTGTGTGTGCGAAATTCTGTCGTGCTGCGCTGCGAAAAGGGGTGGGATTAAACAAGATGATTAGACATTAAAAAAGTGAGCGATTGCTTCATGTTTTAAATTTCTGTCCCAGAGAGGTCGTGTTTTGATCCTCAATTGGTCTCATGCAGTCAAGTGATGCGATTTCGCAGGTCAGAGTTCACCAAGCTTGAACTTTGCACCGCAGCAACCTGCGAAACTTAACGCATGACCCAGCGTTTCCGGTCTGACGCATTCGCGTGCGTATGAATGGAAGTCTATGGGAAGAAAAGTCAAGTGTAACCGCAGCTTAACGTTACAGAATCCTACTTTTGTTTCGTTTCGAAGTGAGAACCGTAAAGTCCTTGGTGCTAGTGTCTTGTCTGGCGCTGAGCCAGAGAAAGACAGCGGGGATAAGTTGGTTTTGTTTTCGGTATTCCTGACACATTCAGTGACAGACGGCATTAACTAAAAAACCTCTAACCCTAAAAAGATCTAAACTGTATTCCCTACAATAAGACAAAGCTAGTTATGTTTCACAGCTGTCTTTCTTTTTTCGCTCGATATTACGAGCACTGCTTGAGCAGTCGCAATATGCGTTTAGCCAGAGAGAGCTCGCGGTGAGCTAAGCTCTCAGTAAGAGACCGTCGGAAAAGTGCTTATTTTTTTCGTTTTTTTTCCAAAAACAAAACCAACTTAAAGCTGCGGTCACACCGGGCTTTGTGTGTACGAAATTCTGTCGTGCGGTGCTGCGAAAAGGGGCGGGATTAAACAAGATGATTAGACATTAAAAAAGCAAGCGATCGCTCCATGCATTAAATTTCTGTCCAGAGAGGTCCTGTTTTGATCCTCGATTGGTCTCACGCAGTCAAGTGATGCGATTTCGCTGGTCAGAGTTCACCAAGCTTGAACTTTGCACCGCAGCAACCTGCGAAACTGGACGCATGACCTTGCGTTTCCGGTCTGACGCATTCGTGTGCGTATGAATGGAAGTCTATGGGAAGAAAAGCCCAGTGTGACCGCAGCTTTACTCCGCTGAGAAAGACGTGTTATATTATCACAATTATGCAGCCTTTTTACGGCCTATTGCTTAATTTATGATTTAGACATGTAAATACACATAAGTACTAGTAAAACAAGAACTTTAGCGTTTGTAAAACACAAGGAAGTCTAACAATCCATTAAAATATAATTTGCCGATGTGTTTTAATCATATCAGAAACACATACTGAAAGTAACTATAAAGTTGAATCTACTCCTCTCTAAGTTCACCAACGACTTACTTGCATGTATTTGGGGAGTAATTGGTGAATTTACGTGTTGAATCCTGCGTGTTCTGCTTTTATGAATGACGCATCGGCCGCAAGTACACATGGCGATGTCCATCTCACGTTATATGTGTAGTATCAACTTGCAATTTTGCAATTGCATTGTAGTATTTAAAAATATTTTCACACAGAGTAATGCTTCATTTAAATGTGTGTGGTTCTGTTTATTTATTGTTATTATTAATATTAATATTTTGTAATTATTTTAGAATTTTGGTTAAAAGATTATTAAATAAACTTTATTGCTAATAAATCATTAATCACTTTTGGGTGACCATACAGCTGTCCCCCCACTTTTAAAATGGCTGTTACGCCCCTGATTATAGGTAAACATGGCTGAGCAAAATTCTGTGTGAAAGCGGTATATATACATACAGTTGAAGTCAGAATTACTAGCCCCCCTTTGATTTTTTTTTCATAGCATGCACTTTTTACAAAAAAATTTATGTTACAGCCTTATTCTAAAATGGATTAAATTCATTTATTTCCTCAAAATTCTACATGCAATGCTGCATAATGACAATGTAAAAAAAAAAGTCTCCTGCTTTGAAAGTTCCAATGAGAATAGTAACCTCCATCATCCATAAGTGGAAGATGTTTGGAACCACCAGGACTCTTCCTAGAGCTGATTGGCCATCTCAGCTGAGTTATCTGAGTGAGAAGGGCCTTAGTTAGGGAAGAGATCAATAATCCGATGGTCACTGTGAGATTCGGACAGTGGATTTCGACACGCCCTTAATGCTTTTGCGCCCTTCGCTTGAGACCTGACAAAAAACCTGACAGGTGGACAAATCTTAGCTTGTTTTTAATAAAACAAATATAAAAATGCATCTAATAAATAATAATAATAATAATAAAAACATTATACAAAAGCAAGTTGTCATGAATAAACTGAAAAAGCCCCCCTAGTTGAAGAAGGCATGAAGGCATTGGGTTTTATATTTATTTAGAGAGTAATAATTTTTTGTAATATTTTAACCCTTTAATTCTTTTTCATTTGTAAATTTGAAATTCATTTGTATTGCTATACATCCTGTGTGTATTAAGCAATGCATGTGACGTTCAGGAAAACACACTAGTCAGATGAATCCAATAGCAAGTGAAATTCAATGTATATAAAGTCAAGAAATGCTCTGTGAGCAACAAGTACAAAGCATCCATCGGGGGAATCGGGGGTAACCAAGAGTACAAAAGTGAACCAGATGAACGTGGTTTCTGATGAGACACTAACAAACTGACAATGAAGCACGTAAACAACGCTTCTCAAATACATTATTAAAAGTCTGGTTGATGTGCTAGAGCAGTGTTTCCCAACCCTGTTCATTGAGGCAAACCAACAATACACAATTTCAACATCTCCATAACCAAACACACCTGAATTAACACATCAGAAAGTTAGAAGAGACTCCAAAACCTGAAGTGAATGAATCAGATAAGAGAGACATCCAAAAATGTGCTGTTAATGTACCCCCAGGAGCATGGTAAGGAAACACTGTGCTTCTCACTCTTAGATCTCAGGTCCTCAGCATCCTAAGCATGCCTGATCAACTAGCTTAATGTGTTAAGCCTTAAACCAACTCTGAGATAGTTGGTTCAAAACCAGCACAGGCCACATTAATGAGCTTCTGTGAATTATGTTAATACATATTATTTATACAAATTGTATTATATGAATTATGTTTATACACCTAATTTATGTGTCTTTGTCACCTCAGAATGACAACACCATATAAATTTGGTAACAGTCCCACCTAATGATAAAACAATTGAAACCAAACCAATGAATCAATCGGATCATTTGAGATGCACCTCGTCTTGACTACAATGTAGACGAGAGCAGGTGACTGCAGTAAGAGGTGGGCTTAAAAAATACATCAGAAGTTGGACACTTCCCAAATCTTGCTGTTTTGGCACCTGTAACTGTCACCAGTGGTGGAGATTTTGTTCAAGTTTTTTATTGTGGATAAATTACCAAAAATACTATGGTAATTCATAGTTAATATTTTATTTTATTTTTTTTTTTTGTTTGTTTTTTTTACATCTTTTTCAGTATTAGGTTATGTATATAGTTGTTGTGATACCATAGCAACTATAGAATTAAATTTTTTTAATTTATGGAATTTTTTTTAAATTATTTTATATATATTCAACAAAGGTTAAAAGAATGTCAAAATTAACAGCTTATACAGCGAGAAAGGTTTCAAGAAATCTAATTTGGCTATATTTTAAATTAAGTAGCTATATGCTTTAGAGTGACAGGTCATGACAAATGTTTGTTCGTTTATTTGTTTCGATAGCAATGTCCCTAGAATTTGGCATTTTTTGAACAAGTGGTATATTTCTATAGTAATTTTCTATTAGTAATTTTAGACTTTCTAAAGAGCATTAGAAGGTATAAAGGAGCATTCAATTGAAGATAAAATTATTTGCCAGCTTTTGAAGTTTAAAAAAAAGGTATTGCATCAAAAAAGTAAGTGTTCTTTAAAAGAGATTTTTTTTTAAGTTTAAAGAACTAATTTCTAAAAACTAATTTCTCTAGTCTTTTTTATAATTACATAATATTATATTATATAATTTACATCGTATTTTGCACTTTTTTATACAAGATATATTCAGCCTAAAGTGAAATTTAAAGAACTAAATGTACGTCAAAGAAGTGTATGTTAATGTACGTTAAAGTAAGTATGTTAAAGACAAATTAGGAAGGCCATTGGACAACAGTAATTTTGTTCTGCAGACATAATAAAATCTTAAGGGGCTAATTATATTACCATGCTTATTAGGCCTAAACTGCTTTTACTCCAGCCCGACAAAAATAAATAGCCAAAGACTTTCTCCAGAATAAAAACTATTAGGCTGTGTGTGCGTGCGTGTGCGTGTGTGTGCATGTGTGTGTGTGTGTGTGTGTGTGAGTGTGTGTGTGTGTGTAAGAAAGCTTACAAAACATTCAATCTGATTCCACACCACTCATCCATAGTTAAGACAGGCAAATCATATTATTTCATACAGGAGAACCATCACACACACACACGCATGCACGCACACACACACACACACACACACACACACACACACACACACACACACATATATATATAGCAACCAAAGTCAGTTTTGACCCTTTGCTTGTTTATGTTTGTTTTTGCTCCCTGCCTCGAACTTTTGCTTGTTATACCTATACTCTCTTGAATTATATTTGTCTGTTCCTGTGTTGAACTTTGCCTACCTGACCACTCAGAATAAAGCTGCATTTGGAACTTTGAATGTCACCAAAATTATGCTGTCATGTTGTCTGTTCTCCATATCCAGGCCTGTAGCCAGGAGGCAGTTGGGTGTTTCGAAAGACCCACCCCACACTTATAAATAGTTCAGAATTTCTTATTTTGACTGCTATGCCATCATAAACTGTGAAAATAATCCATCAAAGAAGGCTTCCAATGAATTCTAACAACTATTTTTCATGAGCCTGTAACAAATATAGCCGATCAGAAACATAATTACTTTGCTTTTATTCAACAAATAACACACCGTCAACTTCTACCCAGAAAAGACTGGATGTTCAGTGTGGAATATGACTATAGACAAGTTAAATCGATTATGTTTGGTTCGCTTGGTTTGGTTTTACAAAATTTATTTGTAATGAGGTTTTTCTATCATTACACTCTCTCAAACTTTTATTTTTTTCTTCTCTTACACTTCTCTACAACATGTATGAATGTGTGTTTGTGTTTGTTTCTGTTAGATTAGTCAATAAAGCTTCATTTTGTACCAAAAAAGTTATTGTGAAATAGCAAGAACCGTAATTAAAATTAACTGTCCGTTCGAACGATCGCTGGATAATTAGTTTGTTTAGGTTTAAAGAGTCAATTGTTTTGAATCCCCGTTTAAATTAATCTTCAATTGACTTTGAGCTATTTCGCCACAATTCCAACATCCAGCTGTACAAGAAAATATACAATTATCAATTTTATTCCAAAATTGTTTTGTTTGTTTGCTTTATGTATATAGCACATTTAAATTAAACAAATGTTCACCAAAATGCTTTACAAATCAACCAACACACACAATCTATACTCTGTATATGTAAACAAAATAAAATTTACAATCAAATGCAAGAAACAGAAGATGATTTTTTAAAATGAGATTTAAAAGCACCAAGGGAAGAGCATGACCTGATATACAAATGCAAACCATTCCACAGACAAGTGCTGCAACAGAAAAAGCCCTGTCTCCTTTTGATTTTAATCGAGACTTTGGAACAACTAGCTGAAACTATTGTGTTGACCAAAGAGGCCTAGATAAAATATGCCAGTGAAGAAGCTCACAAATGTAAGTAGGTGCAAATCTTGGACTTATTCTCAAAAGAAAGAAAAAAAACTAATAAAAAGGTGTGAAGTACCGAAAAAGTCCTTAATTTAAATACCAGTTAGGCTATTCTTGTGATCCATGAGTTTTAAAAAGCACTTTTATTATAAAAGAGACTAGAAAATTTGTGAAGCTCTACATATTATTATTATTATTATTATTCAGATGGCCAAATTCTAACTGAGGAAAGTTGAATGTACTGGCTAGTTTATTTAACAATATAAATGACAATAGGCTACAGTTTTGTTTTTTTATTGAAAACTTAAACAGATATATATTTTTTCTAATGATATACGATATAATACAATTGTATTTAATTTTTTTAAAATATATATTTCTTTATTCTAAATATTCAGCAAATGTTTTTTGTACAACAAAATGTGGTGACCATGATGACCATCAGACAAACTAAGCCAGCAAAAAAAAGTGCTTAAAATATCACTAAAATTTATTATTTAAACCTCATTAGAAATAAGGCGAAGAACTGCAAAAATGTCCACTTTTCGGGAAAAAAGGAACAACTCCTTTCACGAGGGTGGCTACGGGCCTGATATCCAAGGTGAATAAATCCTTGGCATTTGCTTCAGTTTATGTTTTTATATTCTTTTAATTTTTTTTTTATTAACTTTGTATGCACATATACACATACTGCATAACATAATTATTTCTGAAACAATATATCGTTAAACAAAAATTTGTTGTCATGCCAGGCAATTGGCAAGTGAGTATTGGCAAGTGACAGTAGAATTTGCTTGTCTGTATATTGATGTAGCTCTTAATAACGTGTTTATTTTGTCAATGTTTCACAATTTGAAAAAGATTACAGTTTATGAAATAAGCAAGTAAAAAATATACAGAGTAGTTAGAGTGTCTTTTGCACTGACTTTAAAAAAGCACTTGTATCGCCCGGGACAGTAAACCAAGGGTTAATAAGCTTTCTATGTATACAAAATGCCATTTTGCCATTTCGCCACTACATGCCTGTTTTACATATAAAAAATAAAATACAAAACAAAACAGAAACAGAAATGTATTATTCAGACTGGCATGACTCATGTCGACTATTTTTTTGTTAAGGCATATTGAAGGGTTCCAAAACAATGACCAATACATACATAATGTACTTTGTTAATTAAATTATACACCAAATTGCATTTCAAATGTCCAGACTTGTTCATAGGCATTAGATTAGATACTCAATTTTTTTTGCAACGATACCTAAAGTTTTAAACATATTCTATGCTAATGATGAATAGGGTTAAATATCACAATATCACACAAAATTTGTTTGAAAACAGACATCCTGCCTTGGGTATTTCATTGTGCTCTCTTTCAAATAAATGAATGATTTATCCGCAGACAGTGGCCCTGATGATAACCATGCTACTCGGTAATGACCTCCCCTGGGGAGTTTAGCTAGATTTTTAAGCACAATCAAAGAGGTCCAACTGAATGATAATAATGAAAAAGGAGGAAGCCTCATCTTCATTTGTGTTCTAAAGGAGATAAAGGCCTTGTAGCATTTATGAATTTGACTGTAAAATGGCATAAATAAATGCACAAAATTCTTAATATTAATATAAACCTTAAAGTTAATTTCTAATGGCATATGTCCAAACTAAATGGAAAAATATGAAACCAATGAGCATTTAATCATGGGAGCATGCTTTTTTTTTTTAAGAAAACATCAATAAACATGTATTTCTTACATTTCTTGACCGGTTATTATAATACTCATAATTTGAATACAATGGAGAGATACAAGATAATTCTTCTAAAAATGTCAGTTGTGGGTTAAGAAAGGGCCCTCCAGTGGCCTTGGATTTCTATACCTCACAACCGTTGCCTGGAAACAGTGGTGATTCTCTGATTTATTTGTTTATTTAATTTATCACATTTTACTTACTCTTTTTTACACATATATTAACTCATATTTACACAATGTGTTCCACTGAGTTTGTGTATGACTATCTAAAAATACTGCAGATGTATTTGAATGTTTTTTACTTGTGTCTCCAACACAACAAATAAGGTAACTTAAAGAGAATATCCTGAACTTTTGAATGTATTGCACTAATTTGATATATACCACATAAAGCATTTGCAAATAAAGCATCTATTGAGCTGAAGAGAATAAAAACGTTACTTTTTCACTGGCACCAAATATCACAATGAAAATGGAAATTGCTGCAATAAGGTCATTTTTATATGATAAATAAACATGTTTTTATGTTTGATAATGCAGTCATCTGAAAGAATTTGCTTATGTTCTTGTCTTCTTAATAATAACAAATTGATGATAATGATATAATAATAATTATATATAGATAGATAACGCAAAGCATTGAAGCACGAACAAATTCATCTTAAATAATGCCTGGTTGTGGTTTCCTTCGTGTTATTCTTTATGGTTGAATTGGAGGGAACAGAAGTATCAGGTGGATCGCTGCACACCAACAATGCCAGATTCCCTGGGAGGCGGAGGAGGTTGGGGTGGAGGAGGGCTGTCCCATTCGCTTGTGATGGGTCACCACTTCCAATCGAATAGGAGGGCTTTACGGAAAGGACTGATTTGTTCGCTCTCACGAATAAATTATCTATTCGTCCATCGTCGACAATCATATCGAAGCGTCTACGCATGCATCAAGGTAAGTTTACACGCTACTCTCGGTTTCTCATCCTTTTGTCCGTTGCACAATGCAACGCCGCGCTAGTTAGTGGACTTCATTGCCAAAGGTGATCGTTACATTGCTGTCCAATAATTTGTCTTTAGATTTGAATCACCTACGATTGTCGTGACAGTGCGATGATGTATGTTGCCAGATGCATCCATTAACGTGTTGACAGTAGCTCGCGCATATGGCACATGTATGAAATTGTGATCTGTTAAAGTACTGATATAATTCAGTTGCGTGGCTAAATCTCTGCTCTGTCAAACTCCTGGAAAATCTCGTGCCTTTCTCGTTTAAAGAAGAGTTCGAACGATTCACAAAGCAAGCTCATATAGGATTGTCAGTGAGTCGTGAAGGTGTTTTGACTGGAGACGTCATTAAATATTTCAAATAATAGGCTAGTGTGCATTATCTGTAGAACAGTATTTTATTTATGTCTAGGAAACTGAAACACCACCGGCTTGTTATTAATCTTAATTAACTTGAACTTGATTGAAGTATTGTTGACTATTGATAGCTACCATTTTCCCATACTGCTCTGAGAAAAAGCTCAACATCCATTCTCATGACTAATTGACATTGCTAATTTTATGTCATGCTTTCAGAAAAATGTAATTGGGCTGCTGTGGTTTATTATAAATGTACTAAGACTTACCGTGATATGTTCATTCATTCATTAGTTCTTTTTTATTATCACCAGCACCAAATAAAACTAGTGTAAATATAATGGCAGTATTGGGGAGCATGGATATGTTAGCATAAAAACTTTGTTTACTACAATCTGTTACACCAATCTTGAAGTGACTTAAATTGTAGACCAATTGGACTTCAAGCAATTGCATTGAAAATAGATTTCTTCTGCACCGTAAAAAAATAAATAAAAAAATAAAAATTTACCTCTTAACAGCCTGTTAACATTGGTTCAATTAGAAATAATGCGTTAAGCAAATTGAAAAACCATAAAGTCTGCCTGATCATGTTATATTGGCCCGATTGAATAGTTTAAATTGTTGTAGTGTGCCTTTTTTGGTTTCATTTAATTTAAAAATGTATATTGGGTAATTTACATTGCTAAAGCAACTTTACTGAATTGTTTATTTTCTGTTGTCCCAAAAGAAAGATAATAATGATATATACAAAATATATATATATTTCTACAAAGTAAAATTAAAACATACACCAAGATGTAATATATATATATATTAAGCTTACTTTAACCATTGTTTAGTGTAATGTCACCTGAATATTACCATTCCACAAAAGGTAAATTGGACTCATGAAATTGCATTTTAATGCTTAAACCTGTTCATTAACATTAAACATCAAATACATTTACATATTAAAAGCACCAAAAACACCATCAAATCTAAACAATGGTATACTTAACCCAGTTGACACAGAATGGAAAAAACTCACAAAAGTGTTATGAAAAAGTAAAAAAGTGTAAGCACTTGAAAGCTGCATCTTTTACTATTTACCACATGAACATGTTTAGAAAGTCATTGTTTTACACCATGTTGAGTAGACAAATCCAAAAAATGCATCGATAAAGCTTTCTAAATTGAAGAGCACCATCTCCTCTTCCAGAACAACATACATTTAGTAGTTGACAGGGCTCTGAAAGTTCCACATGCTGCTGCTTATGCCAAGTTCAGACTGTATGATTTTCAAAGTAGTCATGTCACAGATGTTTTCACACTACATGACCATCTGGGGTCGGTTCTTCGTACCTTGCTTGAATAATCTAAGATGACTTGACAGATCCTGGATCTGTTAATCTTGATAACTGATCTCTGGCTAATTTGGTTCTTCAAACAAGTTTGCAAATCAGATTAGAATGTCAGGATGAACTGATCTGAGATCGCTGCTTGTGCTGTGAAGGACAGATCTATTGATCCTCGATATCATGATCAACAGTGCAACGATTGGCTGATGGCACAGCAGCGTAATGACATCATCTGATTAATATTCAATTTACCATGTGAGCAAAATTACATAAAATTCATAGTAAATAGTTTGTTAAATATAATACGCAATAACTTTACACCTTTGTTGTGGGCTACAGGCTTTACACTTTCATGTGTCAAGAGTATTTAACTATTTATTTAGTTTTACATTTTAGATCGAAATTTCTTTACAATAATAGCCCAGGCCTATTTTAATTTCTTAATCGGGGTAAAGAATTTAAATAAGTTTTGCATCAAAAAAGCATTTTGATATTTGTAAAGGTGTCTGCAACTTTTGCAAAGCATCAAATCACCGTCATATTAGCTGTCAAAATGCATGACTGCATAAATTATTATTCCTTTATAAAAAACAGACAAACAAACAAACGAACAAAAACAGTCGAATATTGTGCATGTCTATTATCATTCAGAAATTGTAATAAAGCTGGATCAGTACCTTAAAATAATATGCATTTGTATCTAAAAGTCCATATTAATAAACGTCTGTTTGATCCCTATTGGACCCCGTTTTTGTACTTTTATTTCAGAGTGCAGATTGCATAAGTTTTATTTATATATTTTTCAACATATATGTAAATAAATATGATTAATTATTTAAAATTAAATAACATTAATTATTATAAATTATAAATGTGTATAAATAAACTTTGTTTAACCATTTTACTATTTTACCATGTGTATATAACCAATAGGTTATTACTGTAAGAAAATATCAGCATTTGGTACACACTTTCAGTATTACATTTACTTGAAATGAGCTAATCTAATCCTGTTTATATAAAATAAACCTGCTCCCGAGCAGATTTGAGCTATCAGAACTCTCGGATGAGTTTTGAAGAACAAAACGATCCTGGATCTTCAATAACCAAATCCAGCTAATTGAGTAATCCACATACGAAGAACGGACCCCTGGACTAGCATTTAAAATAGTTGTTAAATGTGATATTTAATGAATCTTGTCTCTACCTAACGACTCTTCTGTCCTTTGAATCTATCAGGTAACGTGTCACAGCGTCAGTATGCTGCTTCAATCTTCCTCCTTTCACGCTTGTACTTAGTAATTTTAGCAAAAACCTCATATACTGTTAGTTGGTTCCTGTTGGTTGTGCACCTTTTTTACCAACCAAGTTTGTCGACACCATTATAATGACAACGATCACATTGACAGGACTTTATTTATGATTTGTTTATGGGTAAAACTAAGGCCATGCGGGTCAAGTAGTTGAAACGGTAGGCTACAAATAATTAATTTGTTATAAATTAATTGATTATTCATAAATAATTAATTCACCACCGCCTACGATGACAATGCCATCTTCCATCGCGATATTTCACATTAGACATCGTATGATGCCAAATTGGTCGACATCGCCCAAACTTAATACAAATGCCATTAATCAAATTTTCAAAAATACTACTGCTGTTGAGTCACAAAAATGTATGTGTTTTCAAGAAAGAATCTAGTTGTTTACAAAATTATTAGCAAAGTAACAGTACAATAATGAATTTTTCATACTGTGAGAATGCTATATGGTAAATTGCATATTCACATGTAAAATGTAAGTCATTGTGGCCTTTTCTTATATATATATATATATATATATATATATATATATATATATATATATATATATATATATATATATATATATATATATACACACACACACACACACACACATATATATATATATATATATATATATATATATACATATACATTATACATATATATATATATATATATATATATATATATATATATATATATATATATATATATATATATATATATATATATATGTGTGTGTGTGTGTATGTGTATATATATGTGTTTTTTCGTGCCCCGCCGCTGCAGTTTCGGGTGTTTTTTTACTTTGGAGGCTTGTCCAAACGCCAGGTAAAGACTATATAGTTGAGCACAGTAGGTTTAGCCAGCAGGAGAAGCACTTTAGCATCAAGAGCAACACTGTGTAAGTACATTTAGACCTGTTTTCAGTTGCTGTGTTTGGTTAGAGAACACTTAGACTTGTTTTCAGCTGGTTGTGTATAGTTGTAGGACATTTAAAATTGTTTTCAGCTATCTGTGTTTAATACTAGAAAGTTTAGCCACTGTTTCCTTTGATACTGTAAGAGCCTGAGCCGCCACACACTGTAGTTGCCTTTCGCAGAAACCTACGCTCTCTCTCACCCAATAGACTATCCACCATTGTTTCAAACTCTCTTCCTCCATCTTGCAAACTCTCTGCACTTGATACGAACAGTGCCACTGATACACTCTGCTCCACACTAGCATCATGTCTAGACAGACTATGTCCTCTTACATCCAGGCCAGCCCGGGCCAGTCCTCCCGCACCCTGGCTCTCTGATGTTCTCTGTGAGCATCGCTCAAAACTTCGAGCTGCTGAGAGAATTTGGCGAAAAACTACAAATCCTGAACAGCTCATAACATACCAAACTCTTCTGTCTTCTTTCTCGGCTGAGGTTACTTCTGCAAAGCAGACATACTTCCGTCAGAAAGTCAACAGTGCCACCAATCCTCGCTTACTTTTTAAAACATTTTCCTCCCTCCTCTATCCTCCTCCTCCACTCGCATCCTCCATACTCACTACTGATGACTTTGCTACATTCTTCTGCACCAAAACTGCAAAAATCAGTGCTCAATTTGCTGCACCAACAACAAACACACAAGATACACCACCAACACCACACACACTCACCTCTTTTTCCCAGCTCTCTGAGTCTGAGGTGTCCAATCTCGTGCTATCAAGCCATGCAACCACCTGTCCGCTTGATCCCATTTCCTCTCATCTCTTGCAAGCCATTTCTCCTGCAGTCATACCAACACTGACTCACATAATTAACACATCTCTTGACTCTGGTCTATTCCCTACTTCATTTAAGCAGGCTAGGGTAACCCCACTGCTAAAGAAACCCAACCTGGATCAAACACTACTTGAAAACTACCGACTGGTATCCCTGCTTCCATTCAATATTTTGGAGAAAGTAGTGTTCAATCAAGTCCTGGACTTTCTTACTCAAAACAACCTCATGGACAACAAGCAATCTGGCTTTAAGAAAGGCCACTCAACTGAGACTGCCCTGCTCTCGGTCGTAGAGGATCTCAGACTGGCTAAAGCAGACTCTAAATCATCTGTCCTCATCTTTCAGGATTTATCAGCTGCTTTTGACACTGTAAACCACCACATCCTGCTATCTACGCTTGAGTCACTGGGCGTCGCAGGCACTGTTATTCAATGGTTCAGTTCTTACCTCTCGGACAGGTCATTCAGGGTGTCGTGGAGGGGAGAGGTGTCCAACCTACAGCATCTAAACACTGGGGTACCTCAGGGCTCTGTTCTTGGGCCACTTCTCTTCTCTATCTACACGGCATCTTTAGGAACAGTCATCCAGAAACATGGATTTTCCTACCACTGCTATGCTGATGATACCCAGCTATACCTCTCTTTTCACCCTGATGATCCCTCGGTTCCAGCTCGCATTTCAGCCTGCCTGTCAGACATTTCACACTGGATGAAAGATCATCATCTTCAGCTTAACCTCGCGAAAACGGAAATGCTTGAAGTTTCTGCCAACCCGACTCTACACCATAACTTTTCAATCCAGATGGATGGGGCAACCATTACTGCATCCAAAATGGTAAAAAACCTTGGAGTAACGATTGATGACCAACTGAACTTCTCTGACCACATTTCTAGAACTGCTCGATCTTGCAGATTCGCACTCTATAACATCAGAAAGGTCCGACCCTTCCTATCTGAACATACAGCTCAACTCATTGTTCAAGCTCTTGTTCTTTCCAAACTGAACTATTGCAACTCTCTAATAGCCGGGCTTCCAGCTAATTCTATCAAACCTCTTCAGCTGCTTCAGAACGCAGCAGTACGAGTGGTCTTTGATGAACCCAAAAGAGCAAATGTCACTCCGCTACTCACTCGCTACTCATGATGATATGTCCCTCTGTCTGGCTGAGTTTGTAAGGCTTATGTAGCCTGACGGTGATGATCTGACCTGGCGCCAATGAGCCTGGACAGAGGGTGTGCAGGTATTCCTCGTTTTCCAGGGTTACACTGATGACTCCTCGAGATGCTTGTCACGCAACCTGAATCTTGAAAAAGGGGCTGGGTGAGAAGTGACCCGTGACAGATCTGCAAAAGCTGCCCAGATCCAATAGAGGATGTCAACGTCAGGTTTTGGGACCATTGTGATTGGGCTGGACCATGGGGTGCATGATGGTTCTATCACCCCTAACTTGAGCCTAACTTAAAAGTTTTACTCTCTCTTTAATAGCCTACCCACGAGCCTCAGGGATATGAAAGAGTCGCTGCCTGACGATGACACAAGGTGGTGTCCGGGCCTTGTGTTGGATGATGTTAGACTGCCCAGGACGACAAGAGAACAGATCAGAAAACTGACCAATCAGGTGTTTTAGTTTCCCCTTCTGAACAGCCGAGAGATTGGGGTTGATGTCTACAACCATTGAATTGGTAAGGGCAGTGAGCTAGTCTCTAGTCCTGACCCATTTCTTTAGGAGGTTGATATTGTATAACTTATTAGTTCTCCTTTTTCCTGACTGTCGTATATGGTAGGTCAATGGTCTTTTTTTCTTCAGCACTGTATAGGGGCCCTGCCAGGAGGCCAGGAACTTGCAGGCAGCATTTGGGACTAGGACCACGACTCTGTCTCCAGGTTGTAATTGCCGCGGTTTGGCTGATTGGCTATAGTGGCTGTGCTGTGACGAGGTGTTCCCAAACTAATGGCATGACACAGTCGATTTTCTCCCTTATTTGTTTCACGTGCTCCATGAAAGAATGTTGGGCTGTAGCCGGCAGAAGAAGAGCTGGAATAGGGTGAAACCAGTTGAGGCCAAAAAGGACATAGGGCAGCTTGAGGTCCCAGCCATGCTTGTCCTCTGCAGCAACCTACCTCAGCACCTGCTTAAGGGTTTTATTAAATAGCTTGACCAAGCAATCCATCTGGGGGTGGTAGACTGTGGTCCTCAACTGCTTCACCCTCAACACCTTGCAAAGGTCAGCCATTAGCCGGGACATGAAGGAAAAGCTCCTGGGCAGTGGGGAGGGAAAAGTAAGTTGTGCCTCCCTCATCACCAAAGCCTGTGCCCAGTTGTCATCAACATGCCATTCCTCCGTGGTAGCAGTAGTCTCAAACATCTGCAGATAGGGTTAGATGTTGTCATGGGGTGGTTTTGAGGGGGTCAATTTTGGCAGTGTAACGCATTGGGTGGTGGCCATACTAAGGGCCATGAGCTCCTGCTCAATCTGGTCCTGTTGAGCAGCCAGGTGCTCAGCTAGCAAGTAGAGGATATGGATGCTAACCTCGGTGAGCTGCTTCAGAAATTCGTCCATGTTGGAGGAGGAGAGTTTACCTAAAAAAACAAACAAAACAAAACTATTATTAAAATTAAAATATGAGTTAACGGCTTCTGTGCGTCTGTGATTCTTCACTTTTTTTGCTCGCATTCTCCACCAGTGTAACAGGGTTAAAAATAACATTACAAGGTGGATTAAAGTGTAGGCTGCAGAGATGGATTTATTTACAATAGTGATAAAAAAGTGCAGTCAAGGGTGGTGCTGTGGTGTGGTGTGCTCCCTTTCTTTAGTTGCAGGGTGTCCATGTAGGGCTCCAGGGTGGCAGCTGCTGGAAGAGGAATAAGAGAAGGCGTGCTCTGTGCTCTGTCTGTGTCTCATGGAAATGTGTCTCCCTATTTGGCCAAGTTTGTAAAGCTTATGTAGCCTGTGGCTAATGAGCTGCAGCTGGTGCCAATCAGCCTGGACAGAGGGTGTGCAAGTGTTTTTCGTTTTCCAGGGTGATGCTGATGACTCCTCCAGATGTAATTTTTGTTTCATCTGACCATAAAACAGAAGACCAAAAGTCTTTTTTGTGCAAATGAGCATTTGCAAAGACTTACCGGACTTTTCTGTGCCTTCTATGGAGAGGTGGTGTCCTACTTGGTCTGTGTAGAACCTAGTGGTGTGCAGTGTCCATTGGACTGTCTGCCTTGAGATGTTGCCATCAGCAGAGCCCAGATTCATCAGGATCCAGATTTATCAGGTGGCAGACCAAGGAGACTACTTTTCTGTGCGCATGTGCAGATGTACAGGGTAACTGGGAGGGCTGCGTGAGCATTTGAGCAACTGGTGACTTGTTTGAGTGAGTTTTCATTCATTTCCCCTTCTCTTTCTTTAAAAGTGAGATTTAGTTTTTAACATTTAACTATCTAGTGGTCGAGAATTCGGCAGATTCAGATAGGTTTGCTTCTTTAACAGCCCGACATGGTTGTAAATGCTCACCGGATAAATCAATCACCATTGAGGACTGTTTGACAGCGAAATAGGTGCTGAAAGTGCTGAAATAGGTGCTAGGAATATATTTCATTTCATTTAATCTTTTACTTCTATAGCATTTTTACAATGTAGATTGTGTCAAAGCAGCTTCACATAGAAGATTATAGTAAATTGAAACAGTGTCAGTTTAGTTTTTCAGTAATTTCAGTTTAGTTCAGTCCAGTGTGGTTTAATATTCACTGCTGAGAGTTCAAACTCTGAAGAGCATGTCTATCAATACGCAGCTCCACAGGTTCCGAACCATGCAAGCCAGTGGCGATAGTGACGAGAAAAAAAAAATTCACCAATTGGCAAAAGTGGAGAATTAAAAACCCTTGAGAGAAAGCAGGCTCAGTTGGGCCAAACATCTTGTGTAGAGCTGCTTCTGTCTTCCCGGTGACTGTAGCTTTGTTGCTAAATGGCTAACATGGATTTTAAATAACTGTGTTTATGTGCTTTATGAAGGCTGAAAAACAGCATCGATTTGTTTGGAGCAGTGTCTGAGTCCACTAGATCCTTTCAGAGGTGCAGCCAGCTCTGTGAGCTCAAACTCCTCCAGAAACTTAACCTGGAGGATGGAGGCTTTTAGCAGTGCTTCTGACTGAGCCGAGCCCAGTTTCATGAACTGTTATCGGTGTAGGCAGGAGGATTTTCCCCTGGGACACCAACAACAGGCGCTACGTCATAATCACGCCCCCACAAGAGCAAGCTGTTGATTTTGATATTCTTGGAATAATCAATTGTCTAGAATTAATTGAGCGTAGTGGACGTGAGGGGCTATAATACACCAGGAGCTCCCTCAAATACTGGGGAGCTAAGCCATTCAAGGCTTTGTATGTAGTCATTAAAATTTATACAATATTTAATAGGGTGCAATGCAATGATGAAAGAACTGGAGTAATATGATCATATTTCTTTGTTCTAGAAAGCACTCTAGCAGCTGCATTTTGAATTAGCTGAAATTAATTAGGTCAATAGGGCAACCGCCTAGTAATGCATTACAATAGTCTAACCGAGAGGTCATGAAAGCATGAATAAGCTTTTCCGCATCAGATATTGATAGCATATGTTGAACTGTGGCAAAATGTTTAAGATGAAAAAATTCAGTTTTACGGATGCTGGAAATCTGGCCTTCAAACGACAGGTTACTATAAAAAATCACCCCAAAATTTTTGACCGAAGATGAGGACTGAACTAAGAATCCATCAAGGGTTAGACCGTGTTCTAGGTTTTTGTTCTAGGTGATTGTTTTTGGGTCCAATAAACAAGACCTCAGTTTTATCTGAATTTGGTAATAAAAAGTTATTAGTCATCTAATTTTTAATATCAGCTATACAATCTGTTAATTTTTTAAATTCATACAAATTGTCAGGTTGAGAGGAAATATAAAGTTGTGTATCGTCAGCATAACAGTAGAAGCTAACTCCATGATTTATTTAATGATATCGCCCAGCTCTAGCAAATATAGTGTGAAAAGGAAGGGACCAAGAACTGAGCCTTGTGGTTCCCCACAGTGTACTTTTGATCTGTATGATGCCTCTTCAACTGATACAAATTAATAATGTTCAGATAGATAAGACTTGAACCAGGTCAATACAGTTCCTGTAATACCAACATAATTTCCAAGCCTGTCAAGGAGAATATTATAATCGATCATATCAAATGCAGCACTGAGGTCCAATAACACTAAGAGAGAAATGCAACCATGATCGGACTACAGAAGGAGGCCATTTGTCTAAATCCTGTTAAATTTTTTCATAAGTAATGTTTTTTTTTTTTTGTAGGAAGGAACATAGTTGAGCAGATACAACTTTTTCTAGTAACTTTGATAGAAAAGGCAGGTTTGAATTGAGTCTATAATTTACAAATTCTTTGGCATCAAGCTGTGTTTTTTAATGAGAGGCTTAATAACAGCTAATTTAAAAGTTTTAGACAGATATCTTAAAAGTAGTGATGAATTCAAAATGTTGAGAACAGGTTCAGAAACTTCTGAAAACAATTGTTTTAATAATTTGGTCAGTATAGGATCTAGCATAGACGTTGTTGATTTGGATGAATTTATCAGTTTAGAAAGTACTTCCTCACCTACTGCTGAAAAAGCTTTATTTATTTCTTCCATCTACGTTCCATTTTCAGGCTGCTTTTTTTAAAGGGCACATTGGTTACCCCTTTTTTCATATTTAATATAAGTCTTTTGTGTCCCCAGAATGTGTCTGTAAAGTTTCAGCTCAAAACACCCATCACATTATTTATTATAGCTGTTTGAAGTGTCTATATTATAGCTGGAAAAAAGTTGTTGCTGTTTTTTTTTGTACTGGGCCTTTAAGGCTAGTCCTCCCCGCCCACCGTTCCCACGTGCCTGTCAGCAATTGCCGTCCTTGACTGCCTCAGGAAGCAGATCTCACTTAACGAGTGAGTTTGTGAGAACTACTACAGTAAGAACTTTAACATCAGAATTTGATGCATTTTTTGTGGAGCTGAAACAATGAGTCACACACAATGTCATTACAAAGTTCATGCACACACACAGCGAGGACACACACACAGCGCAGACACATACGGACACACACACACACACACAGCGCAGACACACGCACACACATACCGCAGACAAACACACACACATAGCGCAGACACACACACACACACACACACACACGCATATGTGACATGATACTGGTAATATGCACTGCTGTATGGATATCTGTTATGTTAATGTACAAAATAAATCTGATTTAACATCCACAAACCGGGATTGAAGCGTCTTCTTTTATAATTGTTCTGACACGCGGCTGTGCTGATGAAGTGAATCTGAAGTAAATAGCTGAAATTAATTACACACATGCGCTGTTTTAAAACATTTTAAACTTATAAAACTCACTCTTGATTATGTTTGATGATGATTAATGATCCTGGCGAACTGAACAGACCTTTTATTTCCAGTTGCTTTGCAATCATTCTGTCTTGTTGATATTATTATACAGGTGACTACCAAACATGTTAATGCGCGCAGCTGTCAATCAATATTGGTGGGCGGGGGGACCACACTCCTACGTAAAGTTGCGGTCGATCTTAAAACTGCTCCAATTGGTCCACTGTTTTTATGTTGTTAAATTTGAAAAAAGGACTGGATGTGTTTATTTCACCCCAATATGACAGTTTATGCGCTATACTTACACACAATTATGTCCAAACAGCTTGTAAAGTAGATTTTTCACCATAGGTGCCCTTTAAGGCACATGTGAGCTCATTGTGCCATGGCTAGAAAGGCTAGAAAGGACAGAATCAATCATTTTAGTTGCAGTGTCAAGCTCTTCTAGGCTGCCTGGAATGCTATGGAAATTAGAAAGATCGCGTAGATTATTCACAAAGTCATCTTTAGTGCTTGCGGTAATTGTTCTACCATATTGATAAATAGAAGATGAATTTGTAGACCTATCTGTGCACAATAAACAAGATATTAAATAGTGACCTGAAACTCTCTGCTCTAAACTGAAGCACTCTGCTGCTTAACTTCAACATTATCAATATTGATACCATGTGATATTATTAGGTCTAAGGTATGATTATGCCAATGAGTAGGCCCTGAGACATGTTGTTTCACTCAAACAGAGGCTAGTATGTCTAAAAAGACAAGACATAAAGCATCTTTTTCATTATTTTAAAATCACCAACAATTAAAATTTTATCTGTGGCTAGAACTATTTCGGATAAGAAATCAGCAAATTCTTTTGTAAAGTTGGTATGGTGCCCTGGAGGCCTATATAGAGTTGCTAATATAAATTTAGATTGATATTCATTGTTTAAATTGCACACTGAAATACACAACACTATTACTTCAAATTAATTATATTTTACGTCAGATCGCTGAGTAACACTAAAAATATTACTGTGTTATGCCAACGCCTCCACCCTTGCCTTTAAGATGCGGCTTGTGTTTATAATGATATCCTTCAGGTAAAGACTCGTTTAGGTTCTGGTTTTAGCCAGGTTTCTGTTAGACAAAGTGCATCTAGCTTTAGATTGGTTATCAAGTCATTAACAAAAAAGAGTTTTAGAGGAGAGTGATCTAATGCTCAATAATGTGAGTTTTATTTTTTTAAATACCTTTATTTTTTATTTCGTGAACATCAATTAAATTGTTACCTTAGAATGGGTTTGGGAGCTTTTTATATTTAGAGGTTCGGGGAACAAACACAGTCTGTATGTTCTTATATCTAGGTGGCTCTATGTGCGGCAGATTATCTGAGTTAGGTAAACTGTGGAGGCTAGCAGACAGTTGGTTTAGCCAATCTGTCTGCTCCCAGTTAGTGAAGTGCTCACACTAAGATTATATGCCACATTACTAGAGTAGAGAGTGTAACCAATACATAAAAGCCATCTTCATAAACAATAACTCACAGTTACTCACAACATAATTTTGTTCAGCTCGATTAAGTTTCCTAGAAAAGGAAGTGGAGGGGTGTAATTTAGCTCTATCACCATAACGTTGGCAGAGAACTGCCCCAATACCAGTACCGGATGCATCAACTACTACAATGAACTCATGTTTGGGGTCTGGATGTCATAAGATGGGGGCTTAGGAAAATCTTTGTTTAAAGTGAGAGAAGGTCCTCTCTGCTTCTGGTTTACAGACGATTTGTCATTGCACCCCCTTTGTCATAATATTAAGTGGAGCTCCGATTGTACTCAAATTTTGAAAAAACCTTCTATAAACGTTGGTGAATCCAAGAAATCTCTGCATTTCCTTGACTGTATTGGGTCTGGACCATTTGCAGAACTTTGTGATCATCCATGGTCACTTCATTAATATCAATGACAAATCCAAGAAAAGTGATGGATGTTTGGTGGAACTTACATTTTTCAAGTTTGACATACAGCTGATGAGTAATTAGGCACTGAAGAACTGAGCTGATGAGTTTGATATGTGACTCCATTGAGTCAGAATAGACCTATGTTTCATCTATGTATATACATTGTCACTATGACCCATCTTTTGAGAATGTCTTGAAAAATAAAATTAATAAATGTGCGTAATATTAAGGGAAATTTGGCTAATCCGAAGGGCATAACTCAGTAAGAGTAGTGACCAGTGGTTTGAGAAGATGTGTGTTTCCAATTGTCACCCTTACATATGCGATTATAAGCACTGCTCAGATCCAAAGAATTTTAGCCAAGAATTTGGCTAAATAAAGTTGCTTCAGAGGTGAGGGCACTAAAGGCAGTGAAGTAAATTTTACAGTTACTTCATTCATGCCCCTGTAATCAAGTTGGAGTGAACCATTGTTTCTCTTTACGAAAAAGAAAGCAGTACCGTCAGTTTTCGTGACCAGTAAGCATGGTGAACCCCAGGGACTACAACTCTGTTTTGCCAAACCATCAACCTCGGCTTTCATTAAGGAACGTTTCGGAGCACTCACTCTGTACGCATTCTGTTTGATCGGTCTAGCAGTTCCCACATCAATGTCATGTTACAACATTGTAGTACAGGGTGGCACATCACTGAAAAGCATTGGAAAAGAACTGATTAACTCTTTAATGTCATTACTCTGTGAATCGGGTAGATGTAAATGAGAATCTAGGTCAGCAAGAACTTCAGAATTAGAAAGTCGGGTGCACTGTTGATATTCGTGATGCACAATCACTCCATCATCTTCAGATGAGTTAGAATCAGAATCAAGATCTTCAGATACCAGAGCAGTAGTGGAAATATCAGTTTCACTTTCCTTTTGGTCTGTACAAATAGACTCTCTAGAGTGGTAAGCTTTCAACATGTTAATGTGACAGACACTGGACTTTTTTCGGTGATCGGGCGTGCCAATCACATAGTCAGTATCACTCAATTTCTTTATCACTTTGTATGGCCCAGCAAAACATGCAGAAAAAGCAGATCCAACAACAGGCAACAATACTAATACCTGGTCTCCGTTGAAATTACGCAAAACAGATGCACGGTCGAATTTCTTTTTCATGGTGGTCTGTGCGTTTAGTAACGACTCTTTCGCTAATGAACAAGCTTGGTGTAATCTTTCATGAAATTTGCTCACATTATCTAAAACATTCGTTTTAGCACTTGTTATCGGAGATAGTATATTTTCTTTGAGTACTTTGAACGGTCCTCGGACGGAATGTGAAAAAATTAACTGCTGGGCTAAAGCCTAGACTATCCAGAACTGCTTCTCCAATCGGAAATAAAACTAAAGGTGTACCCTCATCCCAGTCTTTCTCTGTGTCCATGCAGTATTTACGAAGCATTGACTTCAACGTCTGGTCGAACCGTTCTAAAGCGCCTTGGCTCTCTGGAAGATACGTACTTGCTATTCTGTGAGAGATGTTTAAAGTCTTCAGTACTTGTGCAAAAAGTTTTGAAAGAAAATTCGTACCTTGGTCAGTTTGAACTACTTCAGGTAAACCAAATGTTGAAAAGAATTTCACTAGCGCTTTTACCACCACAGGCGCAGTGATTTTCCGCAGTGGAACAGCTTCGGTAAACCACGTCGCCGTACACATGGTAGTTAATAGGTACTGGTACCCAGCCTTTGTCTTGGGCAGAGGACCAACACAATCGACTATAACATGTGAAAAAGTTTCACCTATTACTGGTATTGGAACAAGTGGTGCTCGTGGAATTACTTGGTTCGGCTTACCTGAAAACTGACATACCTTGCATGTTCTACAAAACTTCGCTGTATCCAACTTTATTCGTTGGAAAGTTTTCTTAATACCTAAATGTCCATGAAGATCATGATTGTGAGCCAGGTAGAGTACCATTTGCCTGTAACACAAAGGAATGACAATTTGATTTACGACTGCCCATTCAATCGTAATATCTGGACACCACTTACGCATCAGTAAACCATTGTCAATGTAGAAAGCACTTTTTCTTCTATTGGCAACTTCCATCGGAACAATTAAAGAGAAGATATTGCACAGAGAGCCGTCTTCTTTTTGTGCTGCAATAATCTTTTCTCTAGTCACTTGCAATTTCAAATCACACACCGTTTCTGAAACATTGCATTTGTCATCAGTTTTGTTCTCACTAGTCATTAACACATCGTCCTCTAAGCTAGGTGCATAGGTGCATCCGCATCAGCCAGTTTACGGGCTTGCGCTCGCGTGACGGCGCATGCAGGAAAGACATCAGGATAATCTTCTATCAGTGATCAGACTGGATGAATAAGGAGAAGACACAATCGCTTGTTAAGTTCATTCGTTCATTTTCTTGTCGGCTTAGTCCCTTTATTAATTCAGGGTCGCCACAGAGGAATGAACCGCCAACTTATCCAGCACGTTTTTACGCAGCGGATGCCCTTCCAGCCGCAACCCATCTCTGGGAAACATCCATCCACACACACTCATTCACACTCATACACTACAGACAATTTAGCCTACCCAATTTACCTATACCGCATGTCTTTGGACTGTGGGGGAAACCGGAGCACCCGGAGGAAACCCACGCGAACGCAGGGAGAACATGCAAACTCCACACAGAAACGCAGAGGCTCGAACCAGCGACCCAGCGACCTTCTTGCTGTGAGGCAACAGCACTACCTACTGCACCATTGCGTAGTATTTATTAAACCGTGAATGTCAAACAATGAATAGGAAATGTAATGTAAATGTAATTTTAAATAACCGAATTAAACAAAGAAAGTAGGAGTGTTGCCAAAACAAAGAAATAAATATAACAAAACAATCTAAACTAAACCCCAACCCACTAAACTGACTAATCAAAGAAAAATGCAGAAACAAAACCATAATCTTCAGCACGTAGCTTAACTAAACTTCATAACTTCAAAACATAATAACACATGTGACAACGCCTCCTTTAACTAACTAACAAATAAATATACTAAGCTTCTCACAATACTAGAATTCTCGTAAAGTACACACTGTTAGCCATTAGCAAAACAAAATCTCATATAATCCAATTCTCATAAAGATCGTTCAACTTCTCACTAGATAATAAACTGAGCTGCACAAGCATATCTAAAAAAGCAATCTCTTAATAAAGAGAAAACTAGAACACAGCAATCGCAAGCAAATAAACACAAGTGAACAGGCCGGCCGACACAAGTAAGGAGACTGGCTGTGAGCCAAGCGCTGCTGAAGAACAGCGCAAGCGCACTGCTTTTATACGGTGCGGACCCGGTTCTGATTGGCGTGCCGATGGTGATTGACAGCCCCTTTGACCAATGGTTGCACACCTAAAACAGCACAGGACACACAGCGGAATAGAGAGAGAAGAGCATGGAAAAAAGAAAACAAACAAAACATGCGTGAAACTTAACAAGGATGAATAACAAATTTGTCCATTTTTTGCTTAGCCAGAGGATAAAATGAACTAAGGCAACATTATCGTTCTCCTAATTGTCCACTGCTTATAAGAATGTAAAAATAAGTCGCAACCCCCCACAAAGTTTGCTGAGGCCCCCTTGGGGGCCAGGACCCCCCTGTTGGAAACAACTGGTGTTAAATCTATCTACACGGTGTTAAAAAGCAACTGTGTAGGGTTAGTCCCTGATTTATCAAGGGTCGCCACAGGTGAATTAACCGCCAACTACTCTTGCTATTACGCCCCAAGTCTAGGGGAAAACAACATGGGCAATAAATGAAATAAGGTTGTTGGTGGTGGATTTCCCAAGGGAAGCAAAAAACTTATGAAAAAGATCCCCTTTGGTCTACAATCAAACAAAGATACTCAATTGAGAGCAATTGAATGGATTTATTATAAAAAAGTGCCAATTTAAGTGAGCATCTCTTCAGGGTGGCCACCTGTCAAAATGACAAACAAAATAATCTGCAAAGTAAATAAACTAAATAACTTGAAAGTCTTTAAAGAAAAAATACAGGAAGCTTACCTTCCTCCCTAAACATAAACATAGTCAAAAGTAATTAAAATGAATAGGCAGGCTACCCCTACAAGCGCAAACTCTAAAAAAGTTGCAAGCATACATGGACATTTGTACAAGAATAAAGTTTGGTCGTCAGCCAGAGGAGTAGGAAAATCCAGGAGCTCTCCACTCCCAGCAACGTTCGCACCACAAATGAGCTCCTCGAACTCTGTTGGAAGTTTCCTTTTATAGCTCTCCATGACCAGCAGCCAATCAGATCCTGGACAACATTAAAATGGGATACTATGGGATAACACAAAACAACACATGAAGGCAGGACAAAGAAAAAGATGCAACAAAAATAAATAAATAAACTTTAGTCATAACACTGGCACATGTTTAACACATTTTTAAGGATGTCCTTCCCAGGGCCGGACTTAACTAATAAGCAGCTGCTTAGGGCCCCTGGGAATTATGGGCCAATGCCAAAAAGCCTATATTAATCATATAGCTCTTTTCTATATTTTTTATTATATGTTGTAAAATCTGTCTATAACTGTTAAGATTTTAATGTTTTTACTTCTTTTCAAAACCGGGGGCCCCCCTGAATAATGGTATGTTCCATCCATATTGCACATGCACGAAGTGTAAGCTTCAATCAAAGAGATTACTGCTAGCCACTGTTCCCCCTAGCACCAATGTTTTTAGTTGTTACTGGAGATTTTTTTTTAGAGACTCTCGTGTTCATGCTGTACCGTTCCTAGCGTTACTCTTCAGGACCAGCTGCGGGTGATGCAGTTAGTCCCTCCCCCACCTCAGAGCACTCAAAGGTGGCAGCATTGAGAGCAGATCATTCTTGTCTGACACATCATTCCTGCATACCGACAAATGTTTTAGCACCACAAGAGTGAGGTATTTCCCTGATGAAGTCAAACCGATCTGCTTCTCCTTTGTTTTAAATGTAATAATTTAAATGGACCGTTTATTATTTTCTTGCAGTTGTTCACAAACACAGAGATTTTTGTGACACCAGTCTGCCAGCAATCAGAGTAGAGATATGTAGAGTGTTCAAGAGTGAGAATTTTAAGAACATTTGGGGAAAAAGGAGAATATATATATATATATATATATATATATATATATATATATATATATATATATATATATATATATTTATGTTTATATATATTTATGTTTATATATATTTAAGTTAGCACTGACTGGGTGTCCATTCATAAAAGTGACTACGTTGGGTAACAACTGTTCAATCTTGTACGAGTGTGTTGAGAAAAGCACTCACTCACTCACTTTATGTAAGTGTAGTTGACAAACGTGCGCACAAAAAACATTTACAACACCTTGCACATGATTGTAGCTCACTAACGACAGTCACACAACAGTGGACCAATCAGAAGAACTTGGAGGTGTAGCAGGACAATGGCAACATGGCAGAACTATTTCTGAGTGATGAATTTTGCTTTTTCAGACGGAAAGATGCGATCTTTAAGAATGGCTGCAGTTGCATTGCTGTTGTCTTTTCTGCCTCTTCACTGTGTAAGCGCATGAACCAGGCCATCACCCCTGTACAGTGAGGGTTTGGGATGAATACATATAACGTTACACCCCTATTGTTTATAGCGGTGGTTCTCAAACTGGGGGCCGCGACCCCTGCGGGGGTCGCAGAATAATTTCAAGGGGTCGCGAGAGTGATTTAAAAATTGTGTAATTTTCTGTGATTTTATAATAAATATTTTTCAGTATTACAAGTGAAAGCTAATATTTTCAGATTTTTTAAAAGATATTACTGATAAATTCATAAAGCATTTCGGACACATTCAGGCAGAATGCATCTTTGTACTTGAAACGCAGCGCTCAGGAACAGTTTAAAACTTGTCATGTCAACTTGCCGCAGTAAACAAAGCCAAGTGGTGCTCAAAGCCCGCAACGCTTGCCCCGCCTTCGCGCTCTTCTTATTGGCCCACTGCTCTAAGAACTGAACACGAATGGATTGGCTAAAATCAGCTGTCAATCACTCAGTCAACGCCTCCTGTCTTCAGATGACAGGAACTACAACCGCGAAAATGTAAAGCGCTGAAGATGAGAGAATGAAAACAACACTGACAGATTTTGTCTTAGAAACACCTAAAGCTACAAATAACGGCACATCTGATTACTGATCACGTGGTGAATGTTAATCCACCATCTACATTTTTCGAAGAGTGGATAAAAGACTTCCATTGGCTTCAAGTCCGTTATGAAAATAACTAAAGCATTCACTGTAAAGTCTGTGGGACGGAATTTTCAGGTAACTGTTTGCCACATCTACACATTTTAAGCACGATAGGTTCTGTTTAATCCTTTTATTTAATCGCCAGATAACGTCAGCCGTGCAGCTATATGTAAACGTTAACCCCACGTACACCATCGCAAAAGGGCTTGCACTGACTAAGATTAAACTAATATTGCAGCTCATGAAAAGACCGTTATTGCTATTAAAATGACCTATGTGTAATGGATGTCCTTCTGCGTTGTGTTTGTTGGTGTTAATTAAAGGATCCATACAGCAATGTACTCCAACTGGAATTTATTATTGTATCATTCCTGCATCAAAAAGCATATGCAACAGACATCAGTCCAATAAACCTTCACAGCACAGCAATGTCTGTCTGTCGGACGCCATCTCACAAAGTGACATCATTGGCACAATAACCATGTTGAAAGTAAATAAAAAATAATACATAAAGTACATTAAATTGTCGTTTGTAACATACCTGCATCAAAAAGCATATGCAACAGACATCAGTCCAATAAACCTTCACAGCACAGCAATGTCTGTTGATCAGTACACAATTTTTAAACTCATTTGCTCTCGTTATCACAGGAAAATGCAGAAATGCTACATAAACTTTCTCAAAAATAACTATAAAAAGTCAACCCCATTTAATTGAATCTCTAAATCACATTTTACATATAACATACAATTTATATGTAACGAAAAAAATAAACAAAATAATAAAATAGACAAAGAAAGACTTTAATTTGAATTAGCCATTGCGCTCATTAAACTTGACTTTATGACGCGTTTTACACTTAATTATGATCAAATTATGTTTCCCTCACAATAATGATACGTTATTTAACCTTATTGAAAACTGAATAATCTAAACATCCATATTAATGTAATAATATCGGTATTTATGAGAGGAGCTGAAAAACGCACCTGTCTGTCGGACGCCATCTCACAAAGTGAGCACGCACCGGAAACTACGTCAGCTGTCATCTCGCGCCTACGCGATTATACTCACTTATAAATACCTATATTATTTTTCATATGGATGTAAAGAAAACACTATCAAAACTTTGAACATTGAAACATGAATAATGAAAAATATTGAAGGAAAATGAAAGTAATTAATTGTTCGTCTTGTCCATTTCCTTTAAATCGCCCTTCAAAATAAAATACCCTTCCGATAATAAAAAGGGAGCCAATAATCTAGTGCAACAACACACACACGCCACATATGCATTTAATAAGGTATATGGCAAAAGCATCTGTGCAATATCAGACACCAGGCGTGAGAACACAGCACAGTTATCGTTAACAGATTCATTAATGAATTCATGTCAAACAGTGCATGCAGGGCCGGTGACCGGTCCGTCCGTGATACCTTTGGTCACTCAATTATGTTAAAAAAATGTATTTTCTTGTGATAACGGGATTTCATTGAGACATATTTTCCTCACGCATGCATATATATATGTTAGTTTTGATTAGTGTTGATTTCAAATGCAATAAATCTGTTTATAAAACTTGTAGTAACAGTGCAATAATTGGTGGGAGCCACTAAGTTTTGGCTGGTGCGCCTAAATTTTTAAAGTTAGGACACTTGGAGTGTGAAACCGACCTTAAGGTACTTTTCCACTACAGTGAAATTAAAAACATCATGTTTATACATTTATCACTCATGCATTGTCACTCGTGCAAGAAAGGATCAATGTATAAACACACAGGCAAACATGGTTCAAGATGTTTGTGTAAACTGAAAGTGTAAAGGAATACATTCTCAAAGTTCCGTACATGCAAGTGATTTCAACTCAGTAATCCAGTTTTGCAAAAACTATGAAGAAACACACTTCATCTTGCCTACTTTTTACAGCAATTGGTTGCCACCTGCAGTTTTTTGCTTGACATTTGCATGAAGTTGAGATATGGCCAGTCATTCTGATGCTCTCTGCTGTTTTCAGCACTTTCTCATGACAGACCAAATTTCTGCATTGCATGGGCATTTACACTAGACCTGGGTGGTATCCAACTTTTGATACCATCAAACCTCCTCCCTATTTTACCTCGGTATTTACATTTACATTGAGTCATTTAGCAGACGCTTTTATCCAAAGCGACTTACAAATGAGGACAAGGAAGCAATTTACACAACTATAAGAGCAACAGTGAATAAGCGCTGTAGGCAAGTTTCAGGTGTGTAAAGTCTAAGAAGCAAAGCATTAGTACTGTAAGGTTTTTTTTTGAGAGAGAGAGAGTACAGTTAGTGGTATAGCCAGAGAGGCAATTGCAGATTAGGAAGGAAAGTGGAGACTAAATAGTTTTTAGTAGTTTCTTGAAGACAGCAAGTGACTCTGCTGTTCTAATGCAGTTAGGGAGTTCATTCCACAAAACTGGGAAGATTGAATGCAAGAGTTCGGGAAAGTGATTTCTTCCCTCTTAGGGGAAGGGCACATTTCTGGAGGGCACATAAATCTGCAGAAGTGAGAGCAGATAAGAAGGAGCAAAGCCAGAGGTCGCTTTGTAAGCAAACATCAGAGCTTTGAATTTGATGCGAGCAGCAACTGGAGAAGAGAAGTGGCCCAAGAACAGAGCCCTGAGGTACCTCAGTGTTTAGATGCTGTAGGTTGGACACCTCTCCCCTCCAAGACACCCTGAATGACCTGTCAGAGAGGTATCCGGTATTACCGTGCATAAAAAAAAAAATTATGATGTAAGGCTCAGACAGCGTCACCAAACTGTTGGCTTGTGCCTAAACTATTCAGAAACTGAATACCGTATATGCGACCTCAGGTCCGCGGTCACCTGTTTGTCTTGTTTGCATTAGAGATCTGTGCGGGACGCTCTCTCTCTCATTCACACATGCACGCACGCACGCACACACACACATACGCACACATATTGACAGCACCAAGCCAGCGACACACAGCATCATGCTCTCTCTCTCTCTCTCTCTCTCTCTCTCTCATTCACACACATAAACACACACACACACACACACACACACACACACACACACACACCCATAAACATAAAGCGTGCTCGCTTGCTCAGGAGTGATATTGTTAGACCGCCCACTCCCGTTCAACTTACACCAGAGTTACCGACCGCTCCCGTGCTTTATTCGGAAATGTATTCCCGCACCGCAAGAAATCTAGTTGGGTCCCGCAGCTCCTGCAGGACAGCAAACCTTAAGTTCATATTTACTACGTCTCCCTTCTCGTTTCGTCGAAACCGGAAATATTGCCAAATGCAGAGGTTGTGTTCTTTTTCGAGACCAGGTCACTTGGTGCACGACTCGTCATCTTACCTCACCTCTCACTCTCTCTCTCCTCCACACTGTCCCGTTATGACAATCACGCATACGCATTTTTAGGCATTAAATAATAGCTATTATTATTTAATACTTGTCTCTTATTTAAGTGCATTGTTTTTAATGATGGTATAACAGCATAGAAACTGACACTGTTGCTATTTTTAGATCCCGCGGTATACCATATTACCACCCAAGCCTAGTTTACACTCAACTTCCATATGAATGAACTGAAATTGTTTGCTGTGCTCCCAACATACCAATGCAAATGCACCATAATGGTACGTTTCCACTACATTGTGAAATCTGCTCTCAGTCCTGCTGCCAATGCTACAACACCACTGCTCCGGGGCTTGTCAAATTTATAGCTGAGCATGCATGTTTTAAGCAGGTGGTAGACAGCGTGTTTACAAGTTTATCATACATGCATTGTCACACATGAAATACTCAATGCATAGACACACAGGTAAACATTCTCAAAGTAACCTACAGTGTACGTGTAAGTAATTTCAGCTGAGTAATCCAAAAAACATCTCATCTTGTCTACTTTTCACAGTTGTAGTGCTTGGACCATCTAATATGTCCAGTACTCTAAGAATTAGCTCAGAAATTCTAATTAATTCAAATTAATTCTCAGGGATTCGAATCAGAAGATTCAAATGACTGACTCACAGTCAGAGACAGGTTAACATGTACACTTACATCATCTATTGGTCCACCCTAATAGAAGTAAGCAGCGTGATTTTAGCTTTAGTAAATTTATGTTATATTATTACGTGGCCAACAATAATAATATGAAATAGGATTTCAGTATTTATTCAAATGAGGTAGCAAGACCATGCCGAGGCAGTAGCTTAGAAACACATACAACTCCGACAAGGATCTTAAAATGAAACACGCAGTTATTAAGCTACACACACACTAAACTACTCTACGTAAAAAAACAGACAAACATACAGATACACACACACAGTTCTGGAATGAGTAAATGACTGAGGAATGAACAACAAAGAGTCCCAAACCTCTCGCACTTGCTAAGTTCTTAGCATTGCAACCTGAGAAAACTACCAAGCAGAGAATCTGACTAAGGTTTACTTCTTAAATTTCACACCAGCCTCAGCAAGGAGTGAAAGTTGTTTTGTGTTACTTGCGTTTTGATGTCTCACTCGTCAGCTGGTTGAGCGAAACCCCCGCGAAGTCGATTGGTTGCAGCACGCTGACGTGGCTGGGATGTCCTTTGTTGGAGAGGGTTTTTCCTTCGTCTTCTGGAGTGTGGGACTCCCTGTCCCAGAGAGTTTGACGTCAGTACGCGGGAAGTTTGTTGAATTGGAATTCCTCCAGTGACTGCTCCGGCAGAATTACAAGACTTAAAATGTAAGAGTTCAGTGAAGTTGAATGACTGACCCTACTGCTGGATGGGGCTGCGTCCGAGTGTTCACGGGAAAGCGGTTATACAAGCAGAACAGGGTCAGACTGAGTTTATGCGATAGGCGAACGTACACAGAAGCAGCTTGAGCTCCTGTGAACGGGTTCTCATTGCCGTAGTGATGTAACGGCGGACAGACGCAGGCTTTACACGGGTAGTTCTTCCAAGAGCGATGTTCGGCAGGCATGTTGTAAAGACGGGAAGCGCGCAACGTAAGGTTTGTGTGTAGAAACCCCTCGTGAAGCCAAGCGAAAGTGTTGAACTTTCACATCGTTGAAGTTTTATAGTGGCCAGAGTTTAGACCAGCCCACTCTGTGACTGTCCAATGGCTGTGGCTACTGAGCGAGACTTTGCCTCTCTTTTTCCCTGTTGTCTCCGACAGGGAGGGGGAGACCCGTGGAACAAAACTTCACTTACTGATATCAAAACTTAATAAAGCTCTGTAATTAACTACTATTTGCAGATACAGTTTTATCATTTAAACCAATGTTCTCTTAAACCTTATAGCTTCAGTTTGACATCAAACATCATAGCCTTTATCAAATACAGTTAATTACATGCGTTACACACACCACAACATTTCATTTACATGCACCCCATAGTGAATACACTTGCTTACATACGTAGTAAAACATACACAACTATTAGCAATAAAACATTAAAGCAAAACACATTTTTAAACGTGAAATGTCCAAAAATTGTGCAGGCTTTTGTCCCGAGACAATACAGATGCTATCTCCCTGGGACAGGAAGAGGTGGGTGGGGTGGGGGGGAAGGGTCACGCGCCTGAAGAGACACACATATGTCTTTCTTCCTTTGGGTGTATGTTAATTAACGTAGTCATATGAGGGACAAAATGGGCGGATTTTCCTGATGGGCCATTACTTAGTAACCCATGGTTACACGTCCTTTGTCTTATAAAGGGGGAAGAAGAGTGTGTATTGGAATTAAGCTCCGGGCGATACTTAATAAAGAAGGAGACGAAGGGGGCGCAATGAGACTTCCATGACTGCTGATTTTAAGAGTTCCTACACAGTGATTGGTTGCGGCCTGGCGTTTGGCTGCTCAACAATTTCTGTCTGCTGCTTTTGATTTCACAATACACTGTGTGGGCATTTATGCTCAACGTCCAAATGAATGAACTGAAAACACCCACTGCTCTGCGATCCCAACTTAACACAGGAAACGTGCCATTAGTTTCATTTACAGTCACTCACTGTCCAATTGCATCAACCAAGCACCAGGAGCACTGTGCTGTGAAGTAATTGAATATTGAAGGAAAAAAAATACATTTCAATGAAATTAAAAAATCAATTTAATTAAATCAATTTAATTAAATTAATTAGTAATGAAATTAAGTTATTTATAAATGTTAATTTTATCAATAAACTTGATAAGAGCAGCTAGAATTACCTTGATCAATAATTGTTCTTGAAACAGGGAAGCCAAACACCAATTACTATTAATACAATTAAAGTTTCAAAATAGTAATGTTGGTGGAGACTAACACTGATTGGGATTGCCTGACCAGCACTGAGAGCAGCAAGCCTAGTATTAAGACCAGCATTAAGATCAGCATACCAGCATCAATACATACCTTGCTAGCATATGCCGCTTTTTCAGGAGGAATATTACTTTGGGGCCAACAATAACATGAAATCTAAACTTGCTAATTACTCTGGGATACCAGAATTTTTCTGAGGACTTTACCCAGGAGTTCTCAACAGTGAAGTAGCAGCCCATTGCTTTGAACCAATCTACCGTGGCAGAAGATGACATAAGCTGCCGGTTGCCACCATGTAATCAGCTCCATGCAAAGTCATTCTGTCACGATCACCAGCGATCTAACCACCATAGATCGCTGGAAAACATTCTCATTCTAACGAACCACAAATCTGTCGGTTTATGGACTGCAGATCCAGTCATGCAACACACTCACCTGCTCCGTCACCATTGATTAGACACTCACAGCTGCTTTTGGACTGATTACTGCACTGTAAATACAGCACACTAACACACAGTTGTTGCTGAGTCTTGTTACCTGTTTAATGACATTACAATGCGTTACCTTTGCGTCTTGCTTTGCCATGTTTTTGACCCTTGCCTCACCTTATTTGTTGGTTTTAAGTTTTCTGCTGCCTGTCTTTGACCATCTGCCTGTTATTTTGACTACGACTCTGGATTGCCCTTATACATCTGTTTGCTCCTGTCTTGATCATTGCTCGCCTGATCTCAATAAAGCTGCATTTGGATTTGCACCCCTGTTGTCAGTGTCACATTACTGTTACACATACACCTGCAGTGTCTACACCTGCTCTGCCATCACAGCTGTGAATCTCCATCCACTGATGGTTTTGAGTCCTCCATCAGAAGTTGATGCCCCTGCCTCACAGAACTGCATAGTCTGGCAACGTATTAATCACACCAGACACAGTGTTCACATCAGACGCAGAACGCTTGATTTGCGCGTAAATATACACATAAACATTTTGAGTTCACTCAAATTCACACAATTACGTCAAATTCACTTTAGAACAGGCACGGATTTACGTCATGGGCAGGGCTTCTGTCTGCCCGGTGACTGTAGCTTTGTTGCTAAATGGCTAACATGGATTTTATTGAGAAAATAACTGTGTTTATGTGCTTTTTGAAGGCTGAAAAACAGCATCGACTCTTTGAGGCAGTCTCTAAGTCCACTAAATCCTTACAGAGGTGCAGCCAGCTCTGTGAGCTCATAAACTCCTCTAGAAACTTAACCTGGATGACGGAAGCATTTAGCGATGCTTCTGACTGAGCCGAGCCCAATTTGATGAACTCTTGTCGGTGTAGGCAGGTGGATTAACCCCCGGGACACCAACAACAGGCGCTACTTCAAAATCACGCCCCCACAAGAGCAAGCTCCTGATTGGTTAACGCGGCACGATTTGTCCGCGCGCAAATCGCTTAATTCGTGCTGCGCCATTTGCACGTATTGCACCACAGGATGTCTATTTGCATTGACCTAACATGTAAATCACTTGATTCTTCCACCTCTGGTGTGAAAGCAGCATTACAAAGTGTCATTGAGATGAAGCCTCTCTAAGATTGACAAGGCTGCCTTTTTTCCTGTTGGAAGGACACCATTTCAGACTTATACTTTTCAAACATTTCAGACTTCTACCTTCCAAGCCTCCAGCTTCTCAATCCTCCAACCTTCAATCCTGGGCACATGGTAAGCACTGCATGTTTCCCAGCATAGGTGCTCTCACTCCTGCTTGCTGCCCCATCACAGGAGCATTAGTAATTTCTTTGCTTGTGCCACTTGCATGGGCTTGATTAGCTGTAGAAATATGACTTAGCTATGCGATTTGAGTTCACCAGATGGCTTCCAGTTGCTGGTGTGTGCATTTTATTTCTATGTTTACATCAGCCACCCCTGTCTTGAATGAAGAGATGATGAAAGATGCAGTCAAGCCAGTCCCTGCAGCTGACATTTTTTATGTAATACATTTTCTTACAACAGCTATCACAGATTTTTTGTGTGTTTTTTTAATCGCTATATTACACACAATATGCCAATCAGAATGCTCATGCAGAAGCAAATCCTCACATACGATCATCTTCAGGATTGCTTTGCAGCTTTTGCTTTGAAGAACACATGGTTTTGTGGCTCAATTTGTCCTCATCACAGACTTTTTTTCTGTCTGCATCTGGGGTGAGGGCATCAAAATACAAAGAACTAACATCATTTCCTTTCTCAGGTCAGAGCTGAACTATCACAAAGTGTGACTTTATTGTACATGCATAATCAGTGATCGCCTGTCTGAAGCAGCCAGCAGGAAAACAGTGGTCCCATGCACTGAAAATTTTCAGAGCCTCCAGGGGCATATGACATCTGCAGCCATGCTTGCTTCTCAGATTGCTTCATATAGCATTGCTTCATACAGGATCCTGGAAGCTAAGTAAGCACTATACTACATTCACCTGTGCAGCTTCCTGGAACAGGCACTCTCACTCCAGCTTGCTGCCCCCCCACATGTGCATCAGTGATTCTTCCACTGCTGCCAGCTTGGTTAGCACTGCTCAGCCAGTCGCATTATAGCCCACTCTGACAATATGTCTTGCATGGCATGGCAAAGTATGCAAACTAGCGGATTCCTCCTGCTCTTTTACACAAGATGCCATTCAAAATGCTTGATTTTTTTTTTTTTCTTCATCAGACTGTTTCTTTGGTCTAAGTTCAGAGGTTGGGTATCACAATATAACGTTCTACCCTTTAGGCAGTCCCTATCTCCATGGATCTTCACAAAGGTCACTTCCCCCCTCCTCCCTTGGAGTGGCAGGCATGAACGTCCTAAATTTTTTTGCTAATTCACTTATTTTAGCACATTTGTGGAGGCAGTTGTTGATGCAGTGGCATGGTGCTTTTCTCAAGTCAGAACTGGACTCAAGTATGACATGACGCTGACTTTATATTGGCTTTTATTGTGGCCCTGCTGTGTGCAATGAGCATGCAGCTTTGGGTTCATGATCCAGAGATGTTATTACTGAGGTGTTATTAAACTATATGATTTAAAAATGGTCAAAATGATGACTGCCTTGGAAGATTAATGGCTATCTATTTTGGGTTTTCGGCAACCTCGTTTACAAACAGGACATTAACCTATAGATGGATGACTTCAGAAAATGAAGATGTCTGACTGGGTCTCCTGGTCTATACTATCCCTGATTAATCAAGCCTCTCTCATATGGTCAATATGCTACTGACAGATGGCAGGTGCAAGCCCAGTGTACAAGAATGGTCAAGGTATTTTTGGTTGTATAGTGTGGATGAGATCATTCCTCTTAAATACAGTAAAATCTGTGTAGATGAGGAGTGTTCTCATTCTAAAACACATTTTTTAAACGCAGCCTCTGTTGGCAGCAAATACCAATATAGCTGCTGGCTGAGGCGCCACTACAGGGGGAAAGTTAGGACGATTCTAAGGGCCCATGCAGTTATGGGGCCCCCAGATATATTATTATAGGCCCAAACGAACACCACCAAACAATCACTTTCGTTGACAAACACCAGGTGTCTTTTTTTTTCTTATCAGTGCATAAGACACTAAGAATACTCTGTGCTTTCTTTTGTCTCTCTGTGATCTGTTTTTATAAACGCATCACTAAAATGAACTGAAACTCAGTGAAAACAAGACACACATACATGAGATATTTATCTATAGAAAGTTGAATATGTCTACTTTTAAATACAGTAAGTCATGATGAAAACAAATATTCTTTGATAAAGAAAGCAGTATCAAACCAACACTATGTCTTGTTTCTCAGTCTGATCTAATTATTTTTAATGCAACCATGCCATTGAGCTACTTTGGCTTTGTTATTACAATCATCAATGATCCACATGAGACGCGTGCTACATGTAAACTGGCAGACGCGTCAGAAAAAACAGAACCTCTATGAATACATAAGAAACATACCCTGCATAAAGCCACTTTCCAAATCTTTTTGAAAACAAATGTTGTCTTAGCTTGGTAATCCGTATGGAAAAAACGCAATTAAATTAAATTAAATTCAATTCAATTCACCTTTATTTGTATAGAGCTTTTATAATGTAGATTGTGTCAAAGCAGCTTCACATAAAAAACACTGGTCTTGGATCGAGTCAGTGGCACTGCATGGTCTGAGGGTCTCGGGATGAGTATCCCCTGGTGAAAATAGAGAATAAAGAGAATAATTAGCGTAGCTGCTGTTTATAGTGTATATAAACAAAATGAAGAAACCTGTGTGGAGCACATTCATGTATCATACCGCTAAGTGATGCACTGAGTGTATGCTTTACTAAAGAGATAGGTCTTTAATCTAGTTTTGAACTGCGAGAGTGTGTCTGAGCCTTGGACGTTATCGGGAAGGCTATTCCAGAGTTTAGGAGCCATAAATGAGAAGGCTCGACCTCCTTTGCTCGACTTTGCTATTCTAGGTACTACCAGAAGCCCTGAGTTTTAGATCTTAAAGAGCGGGTTGGATTGTAGCGAGACAGAAGGTTGGTTAGATAAACAGGGGCTAGATTATTTAAAGCTTTATAGGCAAGAAGCAATATTTTAAATTCAATACGAAACTTAACAGGCAGCCAGTGTAAGGATGATAAAATTGGGGTGATATGATCATGTTTTCTAGACCTGGTATGAACTCTGCAATTCAGAATTCACCTGGCTGAGCTCATTATCCCTAATATTGCCGTCTCCGCCATTCAAACATTTTTCTTTAATTTAGATGAACCAATCAATATATATGTGTCAGAATTATTAGCCCCCCCACTTTGAATTTTGTTTTGTTTTTTTAAATATTTCCCAAATGATGTCTAAATTTTCACAGTATGTCTGGTAATATCTTTTCTTCTGGAGAAAGTCTTATTTGTTTTATTTAGGGTAGAATAAAAGCAGTTTTTATTTTTTTAAAAACATTTTAAGGTCAAAATTATTAGCCCCATTAAGCTATATTTACAAGTTATATCTACATAACAAACCATCATTATACAATAACTTGCCTAATTACACTAACCTGCCCAGTTAACCTAATTAACCTAGTTAAGCCTTTAAACGTCACTTTAAGCTGTAGAGAAGTGTCTTGAAAAATGTCTAGTAAAATAATATTTACTATCATCATGGCAAAGATAAAATAAATTAGCTATGAGTTGAAATTGACTTTACTATGTATTTTTGTATAATAGTTTGGAAAATATGTCCTGTGAGACATTTAGTTCCTAAACATAGAGCAATTACAATAAAAAAAGATTTTTGACTCTTGTTACATTTTTTCTTTAAGCTGTCCTCGATGGATGAACATTAGCCAGTGGGGTAGTGTCTTTTTTGTCTCTCCAGGTGGTCACTCCCACGCATATAGCATTGCTGACCCAAAAACTTACTTTACAAAATGTAAATCATTGTAATGTTCTCTTTGAATGAGAGAACAGAATAATTTTCTTGTAACTATGAAGTAAATATTCTAGCCTACAAGACTGGTTACTCAAAAGTCTAATTCAGGCCATTTTTTTTTACCTTATTTCTGCTACTTTTTTCACACATAATATATATTTATAAATATTTTTTTCTAAAAACAAAAGCATGTACATTAATCTTTCTCATATTTTAATGTAGCACAGTTTGTGCTGAATACAAAAAAAAAAAAAAAAACATGTTGGCCAATACTGTAATAATTAGCTGAAATAAGTCAGTGCATGTCAAAACATCCTAGGGGCCCCAAAATTACCTCAGTGAATTACTCAGTGTATTACTATTTTGAACATCTCATGCTTCCATGTTTGTAGTTATTACTGATTTTTATCCATATCCAACACATGTTGTGGGCAGTTTTACTCTTTTAGGGGGCACATACCTACACTTTTAATGTCAAATTGAAGGTTATGACCATTAATTTTTATTTAATATTTCTTTGTTATTTTACAGGAAATTAACATAAAACTTGAGAAAATAGTCACATTTTATTAGGAAATCAGGCTAATGGTTTGATGAAGTTATGTTAATATTTTTTCTTCTGATTACAGTTCACTGCAGAAGTTCATTTTTATGTCAGAAGAAAATTCCAGGAGACAGAAAAACCTTCTGAGCTGTAGCTACCAGCAGAGAAGATGAGGAAGAGCCGGAGTGTTTTGACAGTGACACCAGTTGATGTGAGATATTTTACATTTATTTAATTAATAACGCTATGGCACCTATTGATCTGAGACATTGAAAGTTCAAAAGCATGTTCAATTTAATAATTGGAGCTAATGTTATGTTGTGATTTATTTCTTCTGCACTCCAATTGGCACAGAGGCCAGTGCTGTATATGTTACATTAGCATTAGTGTGCTTTCATTTTAAAACTCACACCTTTCGCTACTATTACATCTGTCACCCACATTACTCTAGAGCCATGATTTGTAGCATTTGGTTGCAAATAAGAATTTTTGTCAAACAAGATTTATTGAAAGACAACGGTTGAAAAACAATCGATTTGCAATTGAACAGCTTTTTTCAATGTTGGTCACAGCCCCACGCTCTACAAATTTGCATCTTTTTCCTACTGCTTAAGAGGTTTATTCCACTGAACAAAAAGTGGCATCATTCCTGTTTAAAACCTGTTCAATTCAATAGGTAATGTGCACAAGATATGATTTCTATGCAAATCACATGTTTGTATGAGTTAATTTATATTAGTTAATAACCCAGAATTGAGAACCACTGCCTTACAATACCTGCCAAAAGCATGTTGGCAGTAACAAATTATGCATTAGTCCATAAGGTTTTCATCAAGGTAACAGAGAAAAAAGTTGGCAAATTTTGTTAAACTGCTCAGGTTTGCCCTTCAAACAGTGCCAGTATTTTTTTCCAAAAATAATACTAGTACCTTTTTGGCAGTAGTTATACTGTATGTGTAGCGAGTGGGCTGGGAGAGCCATAAGGGCATGCGAAGCTGGTGGTGGGAGTGTTAACGACGATTTTCCCACTTTTATCATTGTGGGAAAATGTACTTTTTGGCGTTACTGTCTAATTTACTAATAAGCAACCAAATTTTAAGGTATTGATCACTGAAATATGCTTGTATATTACCAGCATCAGAGACTCTTAAAGCAAGGAAGCCTACCCACTTAAAAAAAATTTAACTCTATAATGCATTTATTTAATTATTACATATGTACATTTTGTATATTTGTATTTTATTTATAATTACACCCTGGCATGTATATTTTTTGTGTTGTAAAATGTTATTTGCTGTTTTTTAAATAAATATTAAAAACATTCAAAGCAGATGAATAAAATGAACTGAAACATGAACTAACTTTAAGCTGAAGATTTAGAAACACACCCTATACACTACAGACAGACTGTTTTGAACATATTTGCTTTAAAATTTTGTAATTAGTGGAAAACTGAAGTACTTTAATAGAATCGTATTCAAACACTGAACACAACAACAAATATCTTTATATTTTCTGGCGAGTTGGAGCTAAATTATGTTTCCAGACTTGAGTAAACCTTATGATAATTAAGCAACCTGTCATTATGGGGCTCCTCGTTCTTTCGCATTAACTGATAGCAACTCGCCCGTATCTGACCCTGAATACAAAAGAAGGAGGGGGTTAGCACAGCTTACGGACAACTACTAACATAAAAATAATCCTGCTGGATGTTAAATAGTTATTTTTGCTAACGAATGGCTTGAGTTAGCGGATCTTATGCTGTTGGCTGCACACCTTACTGTAACCTAACGTTGCAAACGCTTCGTGTAAGACACATTTTCTGCACAAATTCCTTTTAAATGCTGATTTATTTAGGCTACGTCAGTTTTACAAATTAACCAAGCGAACAACATGTTGTTGTCCAAATTACGGCAAAGTTGACAGTGAAAATGTCATCTGATGTCCTGAGGCTGTCATGTTTCTGCGACTGTAAGCGAAACCGGAAACAGCGAAGCATTGCTTTGGAGGGCGCTTCCTGTATTCAATTCCGCTGTGAAAAAGGTCTATTACATTGTTTAACTTTAACCTATGAACATAAAAGAGCTTCCTGATAGTCTGTGAGACATGCGTGTGTGACTGAAAGCACTCCAGATGATCCCACAATAAGTGGCTCCAGCGCAAAATATCCAGAGATGACTGTAATGAGTACATTTTATGTTTTGGGTGAACTAATCTTTTGAGAAGAATTCCAAATTAATTTTGAATATTTTCAAGTTGAAATGTATAGCGCAGAGTTGTGTTTTACATAATATTTTGTTTTATAGTAAACGAATAAGCCTACAGTGGAACCGATAACGGTTACATAAAATTATGTAAACTTGAGAAACTTGGTTAACAGTGCATTACAGCGAGTCATGGCTCATGGCAGCCCTCACTATAGACACAAATTGCATCTTAAAGCCAACAGTATTTAACACTGATATTAAATAAACATATACTCAGTTGTTAAAGAACCCCTATTATACAAGGTCATATTTTGGTTTTGATTGTCTCCAACAACAGGCTTATATGCATGCAAGGCCAAAAGACTCTTTCATTGACTTATAACATGCACTTATTTTTACGTAATTATCCCAAATGACTCCCATATGATTTGTTCAGCAATTCATTAGTTTCAAACCCCTCCTGTGCATGATGCTAATCTGTGGTGATTGGTCCTAAGACCCAGTCTGTTGTGATTGTTCGACATAGTTGAGCGTGATAGAGAAAGAAATGTCCACCATGGTTATGAAGTATCCAGAGTACACAGTATACAGTATGTGTAAGCCCCATGCAGGAATGCATTAAAGCAATGCAGTTAAACACCAGCATAGCATCAACAAACGGCAGGGGATCGCAAGGTCAGAAAGGCATTTAAAATGGTAAATGAAGAAGTAGGTGTCACATTTACCATGTGGTTTTAGAGACAAAATGTGAATAGCCCCATAAAGATTTAACCTAGGAGATACATTACAAGCACTGATTTATAATAGACAAGTAATTTCAAGCTGTGTGGAGTGATTACAAGTTTTAACACACAATTAAACACATTTTTTGCAAACTACAGAAAACGGGGCAACCATTTTAATCACATTTACAGGTTGTTATCTGGAGGAAAAAGAAATTGCATTATATAAATTGTATAAACAGTTACTGATAAAGTCTGACTAAATCCCATACATTAATAGTCTTTTCTGATCATTCCTTTAGTAGCAAACCGCCAGCGAATCCTGCGTTGCAGGGTAGGTTATTGTATCAATCATCAGAAAAATGACAGAAACAAACACAGCTCAAGGTTGGCTATACTGAGGTGTTGTTGGAAAAATGTTGTGAATCAATCTTTGCGTTATGATCAATCGCCCCCCCCCCCCCCCCCCCCCCCCCCCGCACTCTGCTAGTGTTTTAAAGGGCATCTAGGTTAGCCCTTTTTTCAGATTTAATATAAGTGTTTTGCGTCTTCAGAATGTGTCTGTAAAGTTTCAGCTCAAAACACCCATCAGATTTTTTATTATACCTTTTATTAAATTCCTATTGATACATTTTTGCACTGGGTGGCGGTTTTGGTGTACTGCTCCTTTAAGGCTAGTCCTCCCCGCCCACCATTTCTGCATGCCTTAATCTCCTCCCTCGGCTGCGTCAGACAACAGACAGACTTAAAGGAAGCAGATCTCACGCGTTTGTGAGAAATACTACAGGAAGAACTTTACCAATGAGCATTTATTTATAAATTGTATAAATTGTATTTATTTTAAAACATTTTAAACATGTGAAATCAATCAATTCGGTGGGCGGGGGGACCGCACTCCTACGTAAAGTTGTGTCGATCAGAAAACCACTCCAATTGGTCCACCGTTTGTTGCTAAATTGAAAAAAAAAAGGACTGGGTGTGTTTATATCACCCCAATATGAAGGTCTATACACCATACATGCACATATGTCTGTCCAAACAGCTTGAAAAGTAGATTTTTCACCATAGGTGCCCTTTAAAGGAAGGGCTGGTTTACGTTTACCAGATGTGGGGCCTCATGTATCAACGCTGCGTAGGCACAAAAACTTTGCGTACGCCAGATTTCATGCTTACGTTTGGATTTACTAACGATGAAATGAACGTGAGAATGTGCGTTGGTCCACGCCAACTTCATGTCTGGCATACATGCATTTCTTGTGTGTGTTTTATTTCCATTGGCGACTCCTAGAGGCAATTATGTTAAATTGCACACTACAAAGTGTTTTTGAGCCGTGCAATGGCAGCTGTATGAGACGGGATAATCCGCATATCTAGCAGGTATATAAGGTTTCCATACCATGCAGTTGACCAGCCAAACATTAAAGTGCAATTTGCAGCGATTGCCGGTTTTCCCAATGCAATTGGAGCAATCAACTGCACGCACATTGAAAAACATTTCCATTCAATAAATGTGCAAATAATATGTGATGCTCAAATGCGCTTAACATAATACACACACTTATTAATGATTCCTACTTGTCTTCCTTGTGATGAAAAGTAGGCAAAATCTGATATGTAGTGGGGAAAAAAGATGGAGTTCATCAGATGCTGGATTCGAACCAGGTTCATGATCAATCATGTCAAAACATGTTGCCATATGCTTTACTAGCTACACCACTCACGCTGCTTTTTGCCGCTCTCTTTAGTTATGTTGTCTGTCAATCAAACGGTGATGGGCGGAAATCACTCAACCAGCTCATTCCACTGTGGTGTGCTATTTGCACAAATAGACTAAATAGACACTACAAAATTTTACACCTTTACATTGGATCATTTCTTTTTTAATTCACTCACAGTGCAATGTTCAGACCTCACTGCGTTAACCGCGTCAACTAAACTCTCCCACTCTATTTTTTTTTGGTATTAATTCTGGAGGATAAACTTGCAAATAACACAGATTTTCTCCGGTCTACCTCCGATAGGAGCACCTCTAATTCACATTTTGTGAAGTTTCTGCTTGCTTTTGCCATTGCCCCTGGCATTTCATATTTCTCAATGTCTTGTATCGATATCTATACAAGCAAGCAAAAGATTCAAACACAAGATGAATCATTTATTAACTCTGAGTTGACTCTTTCCTTTAAGAATCAATAGTTTTAAACATGGTACACTTTCATATTTAAACCTCAGCGGGATTTTTTCTTTCATTTTGAGCTGTTACACACTGCATGAATGGTAATTTTCAAAAACCCATTATAGGGGTGCTTTAAAAAGATACTTTCTGTGAAAGTCATGGTTTATTTACTGCAGTCAAGCCAGCCATGGTTCGGAAAAACACAGTCAAGGTAGCTGCGGTTCATATTGTGTTGCGCAATTATATTTATGATTACAGTAATTTCAGGAGCAACACGGAGAGTGCTGTTCAGAGCACTCGTTTCGCACAGTATAGAGATATTATACCGAGATCTCAGTTTCCTCTTTTTTTTTCCTGCTACGTATATTTATTAAACATTTTTATTAGCACTTTTTTGTGCTTTTATACTGGAAGTTCTGTAAATGCATATTTTTGTTTTAAATGATTTTATAGCAGATCGAACAGAAAGAATATCTTGGCCAACTAAAGTAAAATGTCAATATTGTTGAATGCAATTTTATAAAACATGGTTTAACCATATAGTATGGGCCGTTCTGTATCAGACCTGACAGTTAATTGATTATTAATGGTTTATTATTATTAGACTCATTTTGAATGAGTTTTTTAAATGCAGCAGTAAAAAGGCTTCATATGCCGTATGCTAATATTATGGGGCATCCTGTATCAAACCTGACCATTGATTTATTCTACAAATTTTAAATGGGGTTTTGAAAGCTATTTAAAGACACATTTCTTTAAAATGCTGCAGTAAAAAGGCTTAATATGAGGTCTGCACATAGTAAGGGATGTCCTGTGTCAGACCTTTCTACTTATTTTAAATGGGGTCTTTATTGCAATTTAAGGACACATTTTTCCAAAAATGCTCCAGTAAGAAGGCTTCACATGACATACGCATATAGTATGGGACATCCTGTATAAGACCGGACTATTGATTTATTCTACTTATTTTAAATGGGATTGTAATATCGTTCGTTGTTGTGGGAAGAAGAAGACAAGGTTGGCGATTCAGGTAAGTAAATGGTTTTATTTTTAAAGAATATCGGCACGACAACACTTGTAGCTGTGCATGTCTGCGTGTGTGCTCTTTCCTCTCCTGGCTGCTCCATCTTTTCTGGTTAAGAAATGTGTCTCTCAATCCCAATCACTAGAACAAACAGGTGTTATTTATTAGCCGCCGGGTTCTCTCTCCTTATTGGGTGTTCGATCATGCTCACCTCTCCACATACCTCCACCGCCCGCGGGAAGCCATCTGGCCTGCAGCCCCTCCCATCTGGGTGATCTGCGCATTGGTATCTTTCATGCGGTGGAGCTACTGGAGAGGAGCATGATCTGAACAGAGGACAAATTCCCTGCCCAGGAGGTAATAACGAAAAGTTAATAACGGCCCACCTTGTAGACAAACACTCTATTCTATGATGCTGTACTTAACCTCACTCTTACTGAGTTTTTGACTAATGTACAGCACCGGCCGAGCAAAGTCAGGAGCATGCAATAGCGGCCCCCCACAAAGTATAGATTTTACCAGGATGAAGGCCTGTTGCCACTGCTCTGACCATTGGATGGTATCTGTTTTTTCCTTTTTAGTGAGATCAGTCAATGAGCTGACGAGGGCCGTTTAATTAGAAACAAAACACCTGTAATATACGGCCAGTCCCAAAAACTGTCTCACCTCCCTTTTGGTCTTAGGTCTCAGGCAGGTTGCAATAGCTGCAGTCTTATCAATTTGGGTAATCCACACAGAACCGGACCGAGCCATTAATCTTGGGTACCAAGAGGATCGGGAAGGCGCAATCACTGTGGGATTCTTCTACTACACCCATTTTCAGCATGTTACTTAATTCTTCCTGAATCAATTTTTTCTTTTGTTCAGGCAAGCAATACGTCTGGGTCCTAACAACCACGCCTGGTTCGGTCTCGATATGATGCTGAATCAAGTTAGTACAACTGGGCAGGGGTGACAACACGTCAGAATACTCATGTTAAAGGTGCTGGATATTGATGAGCTGGCTCGCCGAGAGATGTCGGCCGGTGATTTCTGGCCCCAAGTTATCCTCATTGGTAACAAGCATAGCCAGCATCACCTCCTCTGGCTCCCTCCACTGCTTCAGCAGATTAATGTGGTATATCTGATGTGAACCAGCCTTGTCCGAATGTACCAACTCATAATCGAGATTGCTGACTTGTCGTGTAACCACAAATGGCCCTTGCCACTTGGTGAGTAATTTAGAGCTGGAAGTGGGTAGCAGTACAAGAACTTTATCTCCCTGTGAAAAGTAACGCAGTTTAGTGCCCTAGTCATATCGGCGGTGTTGGTCATTCTGAGCTGTTAGCAAATGCTCCGTCGAGAGCCGCCCCAGTGTATGGAGTTTTGCTCTAAGGTCCAGAATATATAGAATTTCATTTTTGGTGTTTGAAGGCTTATCCTCCAAAGCTTCTCTAACGGCATTCAGCACCCCTCGGGGCTGTCTGCCATAGAGTCGCTCAAAGGGGGAAACCCCGTGGAGGCTTGCAGAACCTCCCGCACAGCTAACCGCAAGGGCTCCAACCACTTATCCCAATTTTTCGCATCCTCGTGTACGAACTTATGGATCTTGGATTTAAGAGTGCGATTAAATTGTTCCACCACTCCAGCTTTTTGTGTGTGATAGGCGCTGGTGCGAATCAATTTGATGCCCAACAATCTGTACAGTTCACACTTGATGCGTAACAGGAACACAGGGCCATGGTCAATGAGAATCTCCTTTGGGATTCCCACTCGGGAGATTATATGAAACGGAGCTTCTGTTTTCTTTCACTCTTTGCCAAGATGTTACAGAGAGCTACAGCTTCCGGGTACCGGGTTGCGCAATCCGCTAGGACTAAAGCAAACCGGTGCCTGTGTGTGGATCGCTCTAATGGCCTGATAAGATCCATACCAATTCTCTTGAAGGGGATATCTATAATTGGTAGAGGGCACAATGGCACTTTTGGGGTGGCCGGTGGGTTTACCAGCTCACATTCACGGCATGCAGCGCACCATCTGCTGACATTCCTGTGAAAAATCGGACCATGAGGTTATTTAGTATGGCCGCCTGACCTAAATGTCCGGCCATAGGATTAGAATAAACTGCCTGGAAAAGCATTTTCTGATGGCTCTTTGGTACTAATAATTGGGTTGAATCTTCATTTGTTTGAGTGTCTAGGGTCGTTAATAATCACAAAATATGGAAAGGAGAGGGGCCGATCAGGCTGAAGGCTTTGCCCATCAAAGACCTGCATTCTTTTAAGTGCATGTCTCAGTGTGTCGTCACACGACTGGTCCAGGGGAAAGTCTTTGCAACGGAAAATTCCAGGCCCTCCCCCTGAGTCAGCGCATGACGTCACTGTTCAGTAGGTTCAAAATCATAGGTTAGACCTCAAAGTTACAGGTGCCCATGCTGTTAATTTTTATGCCAAAATTACTGAGACTTGCACTTGGTTAAACTTAAAGGTGCAGTAGGTGATTGTTATCAGAAACATTTTTTTGTTGTGTTAGTAGAAAGTCTCTTCACATTCCAATAGTGATGATTAAAATTAATGATGTAAATGTACTTGTATGTATTTTTATTTATTCTGGGTAAGGCACAAAACAAAAAATTTTTCCACTTAATTTTTTGGGCTGATAATTCCCATAATTCTGATAAGTTGCCCAAACTGTCTGTCAACAAATGTAGATTTGTACATTTGCGCATCTGTTCACGCAGACAAATCAGCCGTTTGCGCGTTCACAAACACAAAAGAGTGACGGCAGTAAAAACAAATGCTGAATCAAAACATTTTAAAATCCTGAATCCATATTGGAGTAACTTTTGCATGCTGGAGGAATGATGACACCATGGCTGAAGTATTTCTTTTAGACAGGTAATGTTACAGTACGTTTAAAACTATTTTAGTCACGCAAAGCTTATGTAGATTGTGTTGTCTTATGAATGAATCTTATGAAGGAGAAGCACTTTAGCATCGAGAGCAACACCATGTAAGTACATTTAGACTTGTTTTCAGTTGCTGTGTTTGGTTAGAGAACACTTAGACTTGTTTTCAGCTGGTTGTGTATGGTTGTAGGACATTTAAACTTGTTTTCAGCTATCTGTGTATGGTACTAGAAAGTTTACCCACTGTTTCCTTGGTTACGTTTTCGCGCCCCCCCACTGCAGTTTCGGGTGTTTTTACTCTCGAGGCGTGTCCAGCTGAGCTCAATCAGCAAAGTGCTCAGGGGTGTATATAAGCAGCTAGTATCACCGCGGCAGCGGTCGCCTGCAGCCTCGTGTGAAGGCCGCCTCGTGTGAAGACCGACGAGAGTAAAGACCATCGACTCTACCTGTGCTACTCTACCGTGCAAAGACACCGACAAAGCACTTGAGTACTTTTACTTTATTATTTTACTTTATATCTGCACTCATTATCGTTTTCCTTGCACTTTTATTATGTGTTTACTAATTCCTGTTGTTACTAACACTCACAAAGCACGAGAGGTACGCTGCAGGTGCAACCCTCAAAACCTTCGATCAATTCATGTATCTTCTATTTCACAACTCTCTCTCTCCGTGGGCCTCTGGAATTGTCAATCTGCTGTTAACAAGGCAGATTTTATTACCTCCATAGCCACTCATTCTGAATATAATCTCATGGCTCTAACTAAGACCTGCTTGAGACCGGAGGACACTGCTACACGTGCAGCTCTTTCTACTAATTTCTCTCTTTCCCACACTCCTCGTCAGACAGGTAGAGGGGGTGGGACTGGACTACTGATTTCCAAAGAATGGAAATTCACTCAGAGACCGTCCCTGCCAAAAATTAGCTCCTTTGAATTCCATGCAGTCACCATTATCCACCCCTTCAACATAAATGTGGTTGTCATCTATCGCCCACCGGGTACATTAGGTCACTTCTTAGATGAACTGGATGTTCTTCTCTCATCTTTTTCTGATTATGACACTCCCTTGTTGGTGCTAGGTGACTTCAACATTCACATTGAAAGACCTCAAGCTGCTGACTTTGACTCTGCTTGCCTTTTTTGAACTCAAAAGAGCACCTACTTCTGCTACTTACAAATCAGGTAATCAGCTAGACCTTATTTACACTCGAAATTATTTTGCTGATCAAACACTAGTAACTCTAGTCTCTCAACATCCACATTACTCCTGAGCCACCACACACTGTAGTTGCCTTTCGCAGAAACCTACGCTCTCTCTCACCCAATAGACTATCCACCATTGTTTCAGACTCTCTTCCTCCATCTTGCAAACTCTCTGCACTTGATACGAACAGTGCCACTGATACACTCTGCTCCACACTAGCATCATGTCTAGACAGACTATGTCCTCTTACATCCAGGCCAGCCCGTGCCAGTCCTCCTGCACCCTGGCTCTCTGATGTTCTCCGTGAGCATCATTCAAAACTTCGGGCTGCAGAGAGAATTTGGCGAAAAACTAAAAATCCTGAACAGCTCATAACATACCAAACTCTTCTGTCCTCTTTCTCGGCTGAGGTTACTTCTGCAAAGCAGTCATACTTCCGTCAGAAAGTCAACAGTGCCACCAATCCTCGCTTACTTTTTAAAACATTTTCCTCCCTCCTCTATCCTCCTCCTCCACCCGCATCCTCCACACTCACTACTGATGACTTTGCTACATTCTTTTGCACCAAAACTGCAAAAATCAGTGTTCAATTTGCTGCACCTACAACAAACACGCAAGATACACCACCAACACCACACACACTCACCTCTTTTTCCCAGCTCTCTGAGTCTGAAGTGTCCAATCTCCTGCTATCTAGCCATGCAACCACTGTTCGCTTGATCTCATTCCCTCTCATCTTTTGCAAGCCATTACTCCTGCAGTCATACCAACACTGACTCACATAATTAACACATCTCTTGACTCTGGTTTATTCCCTACGTCATTTAAGCAGGCTAGGGTAATCCCACTGCTAAAGAAATCCAACCTGGATCAAACGCTACTTGAAAACTACCGACCGGTATCCCTGCTTCCATTCATGGCCATGATTTTGGAGAAAGTAGTGTTCAATCAAGTCCTGGACTTTCTTACTCAAAACAACCTCATGGACAACAAGCAATCTGGCTTTAAGAAAGGCCACTCAACTGAGACTGCCCTGCTCTCGGTCATGGAGGATCTCAGACTGGCTAAAGCAGACTCTAAATCATCTGTCCTCATCTTGCTGGATTTATCAGCTGCTTTTGACACTGTAAACCACCAGATCCTGCTATCTACGCTTGAGTCACTGGGCGTTGCAGGCACTGTTATTCAATGGTTCAGATCATACCTCTCTGACAGGTCATTCAGGGTGTCTTGGAGGCGAGAGGTGTCCAACCTACAGCATCTAAACACTGGGAACTCAGGGCTCTGTTCTTGGGCCACTTCTCTTCTCCATCTACACGACATCTTTAGGAACAGTCATCCAGAAACATGGATAATACCCAGCTATACCTCTCTTTTCACCCTGATGATCCCTCGGTTCCAGCTCGCATCTCAGCCTGCCTGTCCTTTCCGAAAACGGAAATGCTTGAAGTTTCTGCCAACCCGACTCTACACCATAAGTTTTCAATCCAGATGAATAGGGCAACCGTTACTGCATCCAAAATGGTAAAAAGCCTTGGAGTAACGATTGATGACCAACTAAACTTCTCTGAGCACATTTCTAGAACTGCTCGATCTTGCAGATTCGCACTCTATAACATCAGAAAGGTCTGACCATTCCTATCTGAGCATGCAGCTCAACTCATTGTTCAAGCTCTTGTTCTCTCCAAACTGGATTATTGCATCTCTCTACTAGCTGGGCTTCCAGCTAATTCTATCAAACCTCTTCAGCTGCTTCAGAATGCAGTAGCACGAGTGGTCTTTGATGAACCCAAAAGAGCACATGTCACACCGCTACTCACCCGTATGCACTGGCTGCCAGTTGCTGCTCGCATCAAATTCAAAGCTCTGATGTTTGCTTACAAAACAACCTCTGGCTTTGCTCCTTCTTATCTGCTCTCACTTCTCCAGATTTATGTGCCCTCCAGAAACTTGCGTTCTGTGAATGAACGTCGCCTCGTGGTTCCATCCCTAAGAGGGAAGAAATCACTTTCCCGAACTCTCGCATTCAATCTGCCCAGTTGGTGGAATGAACTCCCTAACTGTATCAGAACGGCAGAGTCACTTGCTGTCTTCAAGAAATAACTAAAAGCTCAACTATTTAGTCTCCACTTTCCTTCCTAATCTTAACTGCCTCTCTGGCTATACAACTGTACTCTCTCTCTCAAAAAAAAAAAAAACATTACTAATGCTTTGCTTAGACTTTACACACCTGAAACTTGTCTATAGCACTTATTCACTGCTGCTCTTATAGTTGTGTAAATTGCTTCCTTGTCCTCGTTTGTAAGTCGCTTTGGATAAAAGCGTCTGCTAAATGACTAAATGTAAATGTAAATATATGAAATCTTTCTGTCAAAGATTGATGTGACTCTTTTGAATTTCATAAGGTACCTTTTACAGCATCAATGGTGTAGATTTTTTTTAGTTAAATAACAAAGCATAAGTAAATTAGTGCAATTTCGCCTAGCTTACTTTACCGAGGTGAAGTTGGTTTTATATTCATATTGGTTGATTTTTGGACAAAGACAACCTGTGATGCGGTCCCTATATCGTTTACCATGCTACTTGAATATTCGGTCTGAAATAGCATGTAAGTATGGCTTATTAATAAGTGTAATTCCTGCATGCCTTGAGAGAGAGAGACAAATTATCTTTGCATGCGTGAAATATTGCACATTATGAAAAGTTTTCCTTGCTACAAAACTGAAAACATTCTAGATATAATACAGTTTTTCAATTGGAATTGTAGTATTATAAAGTACCATAAATTTTTCTAACTGGCAAATAATATGATCTAGTGGCTTGTCTACTGTCATTATTACAATGCGCGTTCGTGATTTCAGGAAGCATGACTTTGAACGGCGGGGGAGGGACTGTGTTTTTATAGCTATTATGCTAATGGTTAGCATTTTGGCAGATCACTACTGTACCTTTAAACATGATTAAATAAATATAGAATTGGTTACTCACCATTACTTTGATGATGGAAAATCTTTTTGAAAATTATTTTTCATTGAATCTCTGCTGTTGCTGCGCTGGAATTTGAATATGCACCAAACAATGGCTCTCATGGGCACATGAATTTTTTTCTTCAAGGTTCGTTGGCCAAACATAAATATTTCCATTTTGTATAATACATTTTCTGAGCACAATTTAATATGTTTGGTGAATATATATTTTTAGTTTTAACTTCAGGGCATCAGCTGAAATTAATACAGTGGATTTTTTATGGGGCTAATTATTGGGAAGTAATTTGTTGAGTTACATAGGGATAACATTAAGTCTCAATTTAAAAAAGCAACAACACATACATATTTAATAATAGCCTAGCTAAAGATAGCATTCTTTGTTCTTTCAGTAAAGTAAAGCATTGTGCAGGTTTTGGCCAGATTACTCTGAAAGTGGCAGACACTTTCAGTTTAGAATTGTATGTACAGAGGTGCATTGAGATTGACCACTCTTTTTGTTCAATTCAATTCACCTTTATTTGTATAGCGCTTTTACAATGTAGATTGTGTCAAAGCAGCTTCACATAAAAGGTCATAGTAAATTAGAACAGTGTAGTTCAGTTTTTAGTGTTGAAGTTCAGTTCAGTTTAGCTCAGTTCAGTGTGGTATAATAATCACTACTGAGAGTCCAAACACTGAAGAGAAAAATCCAACGATGCGCAGCACTACAGATCCCAAACCATGCAAGCCAGTGGCAACAGCGGAGAGGGAAAAAAACTTTACTAATTGGCAAAAGTGAAGAAAAAAAACCTTGAGAGAAACCAGACTCAGTTGGGCACGACCATTTTAATTTCTCCGCTGGCCAAACGTCTTGTGCAGAGTTGCAGTCTCAGTGGCGGAGGCTAGAAGCTGGCCTCAGCGAAGACTCGTCTGTCTCTGGAGCGACACAGGAATCAGTCTCATGTTCTCCACTCCTCCATGACCACCACAGTAGCTGCTCAGGATACGGCCGGGTCCAGGATATGGAAACCTTGGGATCATCTCGTCATTGGTCTTTTATTGAATCAGTGACTCTGCATAGTCTGGGGGCCTTGGGAAGAGTATCCCCAGGTGGAAATGGAGAATAAAGAGAATAATTAGTGTAGCTGCTGTTCATAGTGTGTATAAACAAGGCGCAGAAACCTGTGTGGAAGCCCGCTAAGTGGTGCACTGAATGTATGCTTTACTAAACAGATAGGTCTTTAACCTAGTTTTGAATAGGGAGAGTGTGTCTGAGCCTCGGACGTTATCAGGAAGGCTATTCCAGAGTTTAGAAGCAATAAATGAGAAGGCTCGACCTCCTTTACTCGACAGAAGCCCTGAGTTTTGAGATCTTAAAGAGCGAATTGGATTGTAGCAAGACAGAAGGTTGGTTAGATAAACAGGAGCTGGATTATTTAAAGCTTTGTAGGTAAGAAGTAATATTTTAAATTCAATACGAAATTTAACAGGCAGCCAGTGTAAGGAGGATAAAATTCGGGTGATGTGAGCAAATTTTCTAGACCTGGTAAGAAATCTGGCTGGTGCATTTTGTACTAGCTGAAGTTTATTAATAGAGGATGCTGGGCAGCCAGTAAACAGTGCATTACAGTCGTCCAGCCTAGAAGTCATAAAAGCGAAGAGAAGATACTTGTTGGTCATCCAGTCTTTAACATCTTTAATACACTCAGTTAGCTTGGACAGTTTAGACGTCTCGTCAGGTTTAGTTGAAATATATAATTGAGTATCATCTGCATAGCAGTGAAAGCTGATCCCATGTCTTCTAATAATGTCTCCCAGGGGTAGCATGTATATTGTGAACAGCAAACGGCCTAAAACAGATCCTTGAGGCTCCCCTTATTTTACTGGGCTGACTTGTGAAGGCTGTCCATTAACATTCACAAACTGGTAACGGTCAGCTAAGTATGACTTAAACCATTGTAGAGCCTGTCCCTGGACATCTGTAGACTTTAAGCGATTAATGAGGATACTGTAGGACTCAAATGGTCCATTGCATGTTCAAAAATTGACGGAGATCCGAGTTGAAAATTAAGAAGTTGAACCCTCAAAATGTTTGCAGGGTAAAAAAAAACAGCATTGATTTGGAGAAATTGACTGGTATTTAAATGATGACTAGATAGATTTCAGATGCTGAATAATTAGTGCCAGGCATGGGGTTCTACGATATGCAGTCTGGGGAAAGTCAAAACTCTTGGGATGAAAACACTACTAGTGAGTGAGGAGGATGTCTGAGACTATTATTTTATGTAATTTTTTTCTTTATTTAATTTTGTACGTATGTATACATGCATGTTATTGCTTTATATTATTTAAGTTATTACAAAACATGCACTTTTTTCATTTTTGAGTTTAAGAAATGAATACCACTATTATCTAGTCCAGTGTTTCCCAACCCTGTTCCTGGAGGCACACCAACAGTACGTATTTTGGATGTCTCCTTTTTCTGACCCATTAACTTCAGGTGTTGGAGTCTCTTCTGATGTTATGATAAGAGGATTCAGGTGTGTTTGATTAGGGAGAGGTTGAAAATGTGGACTGTTGGTGTGCCTTCAGGAACAGGGTTGGGAAACACTGATCTAGTCAATACATCATTATTTCTTTTCGGCTTAGGCCCTTTATTATTCTGGGGCCGGCACAGCGGAATGAACCACCAACTTATCCAGGATATGTTTAATGCAGCGGATTAAACCAGGCCTTTCCAGCTGTAATCCATCACTGGGAAACATCCATACACACTCATTTACAAACACACACAACTGACAATTTGTGCCACTGCGCTGCCCTCTAGTCAATTCAAGTCATGTTTATTTCTATAGCACTTTATGAAATGAAATATGGGTGAGCCTAAAAAAATCAAAGATTCACAGAGGTATCTTGGCTATATGGTGGGTCTGATTTCACATTAAACAACCTATTTTCTCCCATTAAATTAATATATATCCTGTCGTAATAATGCTGTAAAATTATTTATTATATTAATTATAAATTAATTTAGAATTTTTAAAAGTGTGAAGACATTTTGAAACTGTAAAAGATTGCAAAAAAATACTAATGCGTAAGTTATGCTAGCTCATGTCACCACTCAAGAACAATTAATTAACGTTTTTTTAAACAAATAAAATACCCATAAGAATATCCTTTGTTTTTTGTTTATATGTGTTTTATAAATCAGCGTTAATTTCATTATCAGAAATGGTTTTATACAAACAGACTCTTGACTATAATAGAATACTAAAATAGATATGCTCTTCTCTCTATATCCACTTTTAATATCTGACTGACTACAACAGCTCATCTAGCACTGAAGCAGCACCAAAACTGGCTCAAATAAAGCAATATTTAAGACCACCTGTGTTCACAAAAAGGAAAAAAGAAATGAAGGACAACATTGAAGAATTTGTTGCACTTGACATGAGGTCAGTGAACATTGTGGAAGGCAATGGTTTTTAGAGAAAAAAACACACACACTTGAGCCAGGATATTGTCACAGCCAGGCCAGGTTCTCCGCACTCTCAATCATCACAATCACACTGATTCTTTTCACCTGCGTTCTAATTAGCCCTGCACCTGCTTGTCATTCCCTGAAAGGACTGCACTCTCCTCATGGTCAGTGTATCAATACTAGTTGCTTTACCTCGTTGTTCTGCTGTGATCTCTAGTGTCTGCCTCTCTCCTCCTTAGTGTGACTTCTCCTGGTACGTGTCTGGTCTCCTCCATTGCTTTATTCACCATATGCCATTCTCCAGTCATCACCATCAAGCCTCAACATTCCTGTCATTATCTCCGGTAATCTGTTTATACTGCCATCCTCTTTATTAACTGTTCATGCTTATCATCCTTGTCGGGTTTCTTATGTGACAGAAGGCCGGACCTTAACAGCCAGGATGAGCAGTAATGACCCATTTCAAATTCCAGTGAACTCGATCAAACAGGTCTTGCTGACACCACAATCACCACCACGGAGCACTTCCACACAATTCCTTTTCCGACTGTCAATGCCAGCCTCAGGGTCTGGCCAGCACCCTACTCAGGCTTGACAGAGGAGTGCAACGGTTTCTTTCTGCAATGTTTGCTAGTGTTTGAAATGCAACCATTACTATATCCCACCAATGCATCAAAATTGCTTTCATGATCTCTCTGCTTACAGGCAAAGTGCTGCAATGGGCTGAAACCCTATGGAATCAATAACACTGTTCACCCAATATTTCCGAGAGATATTTGGTTGCTCGGGTGAGCATGACATGCCAAGAGTTCACTTAAGTTTTGCACCCTTGCAGCAGCTATCCTGTAGGATGATAAACTGCCATCATGTTGATAAAGTGATGGAGTCGATCCATCTGCGGATTGGTTTACTACATGAGAAAACCATTGATCTGTTGGTTCTGGAGGGGTCCACTGCAGATATTATCTTAGGGTGGCCCTGGTTGGTAAAACACAATCCTGTGCTCTCTTGGGGCACTGGGGATTTTGTAGTGGAAAAAGAATTGTTTCCTTTGAAGAAAAAAATGTATCCCTAACTCATTGTCACTGTGTATTACATCTGTAGAAAGTCCAGTTTGTCAAGTTTGGAGTATTTCTGGAATCTTCTGCTCAAGAGAGCCACTCAGCTTCCCGGCCATGGGACTGTGCCATTGACTTAATAGAGGGTGAGCCATGAGCCATGTAATGCATTTAACCCATTTCAATTCTTGACAGAAGGCCATGGAGAAATATGTAGAAGAGGCTCTATCCCAAGGATACATCCACCCTTCTACGTTCCCTGCTGCTTACAGCTTCATTTTCTTGCCCAAGAAGGATGAGGGGTTACACTTATGAATTGTCTATTATGCCCTGAATAAGATTACCATCAAAAACAGGTACCCACTTCCTCTCGTCGCAGCAGCTCTTTACCGTTTATGATGAGCCAAAATATTTGCCAAGTTGGACCTCCACAGTGCCTAAAATTTATTCTGGATCAGAAAAGGAGATAAGTGGAAGACGGCTTTTATCACCCCTCGTGGCCACTATGAGTACTGTGTGATGCCTTATGCATTGGCGAAAGCTCCATATGTCTTCCAAGATTTAATGAATGCAGTACTCCATTAGTTTCTGTTTGAGATTATTTTTCAGATTTTCTCCTGAACCCTGGAACGAAGCATGTTGCGGAGGTCTTGCCTTGGCTCTGCGCTTTCCATCTCTTTCTGAAAGCAGAGAAATGCTTGTTTCATCAAAGCACTGTTCAATTTCTTGGGTTTGTCATCAATGAGATTGGAGTAAAGATGGACGAGGGGAGGGTGGAAGCCTTCACTTCTTGGCCATGACCACAAACCATCAAGGAGCTCCAGAGATTTCTTAGTTTCACCAATTTCTATCGAAAATTCATCAAGAATTACAGTTCTATCTCGCACCATAAACAGTTTCCTCTGAGTAAAACCTAAGTCCCTAGTCTGGAACAAAGAAGCAGTTAAAGCTTTCCAATCATTGATGGATGCCTTTACCCAGGCCCCCCTCCTGGTTCATTCCAATCATGAACTACCGTTCACTGTAGAGGTAGCTGCTTCCACCACAGGAATGGGGGCCATCCTTTTCACAGCGGTTAGGGTACCACCTCGACTCCATCCATATGCCTTTTGTTCCCGAAAGTTCAGCCCGGCGAAGGCCACCTATGATGTTGGTAACTGTGAGCTCGTCCCTATCAAGTTCGCCCTGGAAGAAAAAAGGCACTGGCTGGTGGGTCCAAGCATCAGTTCACTGTTTTCACAGATCACAAAAACCTTTAATATCTCTGATAGGCCCACTGTCTCAATCCCTGGCAAGCTAGGTGGGCTCTCTTTTTCACCCAGTTTGACTTTATCCATAGTTCAGATGATGCTCCTTGGGACCCCGAACCCATTATTCTGCCAAAGTTGATTAGTCCCATCAAATGGGATACCCTTTCAGCCTCTACAGAAGAGCCACTAGTTGTTCCACCCAATCAATGCATTCCACTCTAATTCACTCCTCTCACTCCGCACTCAGAACAGGTCTCTCTAGGGCCAATGGAACTCTCTAGTTGCTCAGAGACCACTTCTGGTAACCCAGAATGGCATAGGACATGAGAGGGTTCATGCAGGGGTGCAAGCACTGTGCTATGGCTAAAACTACTTGTCATTTGCCCTCTGGAAATCTTGTACCCCTGCCAATTCCGAATAGCCCCTGGTCACATCTAGGAGTTAATTTCATGACTGAACTTCCCAGCTCTGGAGGTAATACCTGTATGTTTGTCATAGTGAACAGATTTTCTAAATTCTGTAAATTGAGTCCTCTACTCGGGTTACCCTCTGCCATGGTAACCACAGAGTTGATGTTTAATCATGTCTTTCGTAACTATGATCTCTCAGAAGAATCTGTTTCAGATTGAGGCACTCAGTTCATCTCCCCTGTCTGGAAGGCCTTCTTCCAACTCCTAGGTGTGATTGTCAGTCTGTCCTCGGATACCACCCCCAAACCAATGGACAGACAGAGAGAAAAATCAAGGAAGTGGGGTGATTCCTTCTGCCATGGTCACATGAACTTAAAATTCCCTGCGTCAACCTGCCACTGGACTCACACCCTTCCAGTGCATACTTGGATACCAGCCCCCTCTGTTCCCCTGGTCAGGTGAACCATCCGATAATCCTGCTGGTTCCGGGAGAGCAAGGAGTGTATGGGACTCTGCTCACCATCACCTTCAGAAGGCTGTATGGAGGCATAAAACAGCGGCCGATCTACGATTTTCCAACACTGCAGAGTACCGAACTAGCCAGAAGGTATAACTCTTCACCAGAGATATGCACCTTTGACAGCCTTGCTGCAAATTGAGTCCCATGTTTGTCTGTCCCTTCACCATCACAGAAAGGATGTAATGGGTAATGTCACAGCCAGGCCAGGTTCTCCCCACTTCCAATCATCACAACCATGCCGATTGCCATCACCAGCTTTCTAATTAGCCCCACACCTGCACATCATTCCCTCTCCTCCATATAACCCCCACTCCACTTAGTGTCCGGCCTCATTGCAACACGAAAGAACTGCACTTTCCTCACGGTCAGTGTATCAATAATAGTTGTTTTACTTTCCTCGTTGTTCTCCTGTGATCTCCAGTGTCTGCAACTCTCCTCCCTAGTGTGGCTTCTCCTGTTTCCATGTCTGGTCATCGTGGTCTCTCCCCTGTGTTTGGTCTTCTCCGTTGCTGTATTGCTGTATATGCTATTCTCCAGTCATCGCCATCAAACCTCACCATTATCTGCTACTACTGCCATCCTCTGCAATATACTCACCATTTGTTTATACTCACCATCCTTGTCTGGTCCCTTCTGTGGCAGATACATCATTCTCAAATGAGAGTGCACAATTTTGTATAAAGAAACTGCCGTGACAATTTAGCATTCAATTATGCAATTAAAAAGACAAAAAAAAAAAAAAAAAACATTCTGGCTATACTTTCGTAATTTTAATAGATTCTTTATTTTTACTTTATATATTAATATAATTGAATTATTATTCAGTATTAAATATGTTCTTTCTATATTTTGCACACATTTCCTTATTGCTTGACTCTGAATTTATTAGAATTACTTTTTATTTATTAGAAAGGTAGCTATATTTTCAATTTAAATATAATTTATAAAATTTATTGAATTTTTTTTTGTCGTTTTTTTCTGCACATTGATGTTGTGCTCCAAACATGCTTTTAAATATGATAAGCATATAAAAGACGCACTGTTTTCAGTGAGGCATTTCTGCAGTTATTTCCTAATTTTTAAGTTTCTAAAAAATCTTTCATATCTTTGTGCAATGTTCTGTACATTATGGTTTTAACATGTTAGGAGGGATCTTTTACAAATCCTTTTTTTCTTTCAAAATTGAAAAAAAAAAAACACTCCTCAAACATATGAAGCTACGATCAGTTGACTACAGAGAATATTTAAAAATTTAAATTCAACAATTTAAATCCCGATTTGGGTACACCCCTACAATGTAGATTTAGTTAATTTCTGTGTAAACTACAGATACATGATTTTATGAGTGTCATGGGCATGTGTATTAAATGTTCAGTCTATAGGCATGACATGTATAGGCTAATAGAGTATTTTAGTTGTTTTCGTGGTAAACGGGAATCAGTTTGACCATTTTGTTGTCTGCATGTGAATAATAAATAAATAAAGTAAAAAAGGAAGTATTCCTGCACATAATTGTTGCACTCTGTATTTTGATTCAGAGTCTGAAACTTTTTGCAGCTGGACAATCAGGTCACATCTGTGCTTCAAGCAGTATATGTGCAGTCAATGTTATTGATGTTGTAAATGTGCAAAAATAGAACAGTAGTTCAATGTACAGTGTCAAACAGTTTCAAGTGTGAAAGATCCATGTTATTTTCTGATTACTACACTGTAAAAAAAAATCTGTAAAATTTATGGAAAAATACTGGCAGCTATGGTTGCCAGAACTTTTTTGTAAAAAATAAAGAATTTGTCTGTAAAATTGTTTTTACAGAAAAATGTTGTATTTTTAGCAAGAGAAAATTTTATTCATTAACTGATGCAATGATCATTTACAAACCTTTGAGTTAATTATTTATATTTGCAGAAAGCAACTACGTTTTAATTGGCATTTACTGGCATTAAAATCAACATTTTAAATGTCCAAGTAATATATCTGAGCATATTGAGAACCATCGTACACCAGTTCACTACAAAAACTTTTTAAATAAAGTCATTAAATGCATTATTGTGTTCATGTGTGACTAATTAACAAACAGACTTTCACTGCATTAGTAACTACACAGTTACCTTTAAACAAAAGAAGATGCAGCATAACATCAGATTCACTGAGTTCATCTTGGACTTGCACACAGATGCTAATATCCTCCACAATGGTGAAACAAAAATGTTTTACAGTATTTTGCTGTTGTTTTTCCTGATTTTACAAAAAAATACTGGCAGCTGTGGTTGCCAGTAAACTACTGTTTTTAACATTTTACATTTGTAAATTCAATCTACAGAATTTTTCTGTTAAAATTACATTCCACAGTGTATTTTTCATCAAACAAATTTAACCCCTCAAATCCCAGAGCAAAATCCTCACTAGTGTCCTCACTACAGAGGGTTGAACACTCAGACAGGGATGAAGTAAATGAGATAATTAAGTGTCTAATTAAAGGAGGATTAATAATTATTGATGAACAAGTGTTAACAAGCAGAATCACTGAAGGAAAGAACAAGACCAAATAACACAAATTACAGCCAAAATCAAAGATGAAATCAACTGAAAATAAAACTAAATAAAATAATAATTAATTAAAAAATAATAATTACACAATAAAACTTTTATTTCTCAAGATCTCAGTAGAGATCATTAAACAACTCAACAAACTTTAACTTTATTTCTGTCACATGAGCAAAAGCTCTTAATGAAATTGTTGTTCATTTGAAGTCACCATGACGGTGACAGAGCCGGCTTTAGTTGGGATCTTCAACTTCTTGATTTAAAATAGTTTATACTTTGGTTGCAATAATTAATTCTGTTAATCACACTAATTGTATAGCATGTAAAGCCAAAACAAACATAAAATTAAGTGTGATGAGATTAACTATCATATCAAAGCCACCCTTGCATTCTTGTTGAATATCATATTAAGTGTGAGAGTTGAATACAATACATAAATGCAACCACTGAAACTTTAGCAATCAATGACAATTTAACAGGTCTAATTACACCAGTCATGATGAGAACGTTTGAACTATGGCAGAACTTGAAAACACACAGATGTCAACAATTAGTCTTTGAATCTCAATAATGGTGACAAACAAAAAATAAAAATCAAATAAAAAAACAACCCAGAACAATACAAAACAATCTACTGAAATATTACACCCCAAAAACAAAATAAATTAAAGGCAAAGAAAGAAATGTTAAGAGCATAAAGCGGCATAATTTATTCATGCTGCAATGCATGCTGGGAGTTTTTTTTTTGGTACTATGCTTGCACCCAGCATGCATAAATTAAGCAGCTTTTTATTTTAAGCAACCATGGTTGAGGTTCATATCCTGATTCTTGAAGTATGTGTGTCTTAGATGAGTTGTTTAAGCTCCCTAGGTTTTCTGAATGAAACTCTAATGATTAATTCCATCATAATTGTTTGTGGAACAATTCCTTTGTTTGTGGAAAGCTTCCTTTCCAGAAACTGTACTACTGTCCCAGATAACATCACATAAATTAAATATAATTATTTACAACTTTTTTTGTGACTTATTAAAATCAATTCTGCACTAATTACATAAAAGTTTTCATCGCTTGTCTTGCTGTAACTGATGAGTTTCAGAAACACAGTTATAACAGCCAGAGAAACATTTAAATAGAAGCGAAAATGTTTAAGAGCTCAAACAATGCAGCCTCTGATCTCCATGATGGTGAGGTCAAATCAAACATTTTCAATAAAAATATAAACCTCTGTTAATTATCAAATATTCTTGCAGATATGAAAGAATTGAATCAAACTGTAATCAGTGAAGCTGCTAATGCTGTTATTTAATGGAATTGTTTAATTCTCTGTTTTAATTCTGTTGGTTTGGTGTGAGGCTGTGTCTGTAGTTTTATTTCTTGTTCTTTCCTTCAGTGATTGTGCTTGTTAACAGCAGGTGTTCACTTATTTGTGGTCATTCACTCTGTCTAGTGGACTAAACTAATTGACTAATTTAGGGACTAGTGAATGAGGGTGTATGGTAAGATTTTAGACACTCTGATTAGTTTCTCGAAAATAAAGGTTAGATCGGTTACAGTTATTTTCCGTATTTTGTACTGAAATGAGCTGTTAATCGTTTAACAGGTTTTCACTGTAGATTGTACAGACTTTTACACAGACATTTTTTACAGTGTACACATGGCCTTGATTAGAACATATGGTTTACAGATTGATGTAAATGCAACATTATTACTTTCTCAAAAACCACCAGTGATGGGAATAACAGCGTTATAAATAAACAGCGCTACTAACTGCGATAATTTCTCATCATTAATCAAATGAATTACTGTTTTGCCTGTTAAAGCGCCATTGCCGTTACTGACAATAAAATGTGCATTACTATAATTGAGAACACTGAAGTGTTTTTTTACGTGAGTAATGCCTCTCCCAGCCATAGAACCTCTATTTCTCTTGGGTGGGTGCGTGCATGTGTGTGTGTTCGGGGCTGGGGTAGGACACATAACAAACCAGTGATGAAGATTGGTGTGTCTGTGAATGTGATGTAACTGAGAACGTGATGATTGGCTTAGATAGAGTACATTTCCATCATTTGCCAGTTAGAGGCAGAGTTGTGCTGGTGTTCACACACAAGCACACACACAGTCAGTCACACACACCAAGAACCAGGTGTCAGAACGATGGCAAATTCAAAGGTAGCTTTTGCAAACTGGAAAAATAAGTACTACGTTTCCCCATTTTCTAATACTTATAATGATATGTTGAATTTGATGGTTGTCTCTCACATTGTCCATCAAAAACATTAAAATAGTGTAATTACTGTACAATGTTTAAAATGTATTTACAGAGCTTTGACTTTCTTTTTTGTACTTCATTATTGTGGACTTAATATTAAATAAATAGACCTGAGAGTGTTTCGAGTGTGTGTGCGTGTGTGTGTTTTCTGCCAACTGTGTCCAGTGTTTTAACAATTAAAGTCGCTCTCTTCCAAAACTGAAAGTTATGCTCAGGGGCTGACTGGGACAAAAATTCAGCCCTGGCACTGTAGCCATACCAGCCCACATTACCACACTGACACAGCCCCACCTAAGAACAAACACATTCATTACTTATATTGGTGTACAGATAAATAATAAATAATGAAATAATATAAGCAGTAGTATATGTTATAGATATGTAAACATTTATTGAGTGTGAAGTTTTCCTACCTCTACCACACTCCTTCCTGTCTCTGCTAGGCCTACCATAGCATCCTTTCTCACAGCACTGGTATTGGCAGAGCAGTCTCTGGCTGCACTGATTCAGAGTTCACTACAAATTCCTATAGTACTATGGCTATAGCTATAGGTTCTTTTGCATGTTAGACTATATTGCTAGTAGCATACAGCAGTCTGTATACCCTAATCCCACGTTATCTGCTGATAATGACATTTTAAAGAGCCCATATTATACATGAAATAGGGTCATATTTAGGTTGTAAGGGTCTCCAACAACAGTCTAATATGCATGCAAGGTCAAACAACACTTTCATGGTCTTATAATCTGCATTTATTTTTACCTAAATATCCCAGCGACTCCCATATGAATCGTTCAGTGATTCATTTGTTCCCAAACCTCTCCTCAGCGCGAAGCTAATCTGCGCTGATTGGACCGATGACAGTCTGCTGCGATTGGTCGACACGGACAAGGCTTCAGCACGAGACAGTGAAATGCCCAGCTGCTAATCAACAATATAAAAGTAGTCACAGTGCATACACGCTTAATAGTGGATTTTGGCTGCCAGTGAGTGAATGTAAATACAGACGATGGACTAGAAAATACTGACGAATAACTATTTTATTGAGCAAAAAGTCCAAGAACTGGCGAGGAGATCTCCTAGCCCGTCACAGTCTACTTGCTCTTTTCACACACTTTCACACACACACACACACACAGGGCTGGCGCATCCATAGAGGAGACCTAGGGCGGCAGAACAGAGAGGGCGCGGCACTCAGTTGTATCCGCGAATTTCAATTTCAACCGCGACACCCCCCGGTCCTCATTTAACTAACAGGTCCCTTTCGTTTTCACTATTGGGTTGAGGGCGGCGTGATCATCCTTTGCCTAGAGCGTTACACACACACGAGGAGACACACACACACATTACCCTCAGAGGAGACACACACACACACACACACACACACACAAATTACACTCCTCCCCGAGGACACGGCACACACGCCTAGAGCGCCAGTTCAGCTTGCTGGGTGCAATCTAGACACCTCAGCTCGAAACCTGAGCTGAACTATTTTGAAACTTGACCGTTGCATGTGTGTAGCAACAGCTGATGATCCGTAAACAAAGCGGCACGCGTCGCATTTTTAACGTGGCTTTACACGCGATATGAGTATATAAAGAGTTAACCTGATACAGTACACTCGGTTACAAGTAACAAAACACAACTAAATACATAATTTACAAGCTAGAGTAAACAAGGCAACAATTTTAATCTTTACTGATCTTTCCTTTAAAAAACCGATGAAGTCTTCTTTGTAAGCAGGTAGTTTTCAGAAGCACTCGATCTGCTCAAGGCTGGGCTATATTGCTGAGGTTTCATCTTTGATTAGACTGTCAATAATATCCATCTGCACAGTGTGACTTCATTCAACCGGTGTCTCTCTCTGTGTGTGTGTGTGAGACTTTTTTTTTTTGTTAGTGGGCGGGGCCGCAGGTTTCAAATCTCCTGGGTTTGCGCGCTTAACTACTTGTGTTTCGTAGCCGCGTCATCACGAAACACCTAATGACCCGTTATCAAGACGACTCATTTGAAGCACTATGAGTCGACTCTTTTATAGATGAATCAATAGTTTTAAACACAGTACACTTACAGATTTAAGCCTTAGCTGGATATTTCACTTCACTTAGAGCTGTGTTACACACTACATGGAAGGGCATTTTCAAAAACCCATAATATGGGCTCTTTAAAATATACGGGAGTTCTACGTTAAGCTTACAACTGTTAAACACAGTGTAGGCTACGGTCAAAAACTGTCAGAAGTAGCGTGAAAATTACCTAGTATATTTTAGTATAATGACTTAGTATAATGAATCTTTTCTGTTTTCTTCTTACCTCCTCTACCGTGCTACTGTCCTCCGATGCAGCAGCCAAATTTAAACTTTTCGAGAATATTTCAGTTTATTTTATGCATTTGGCAGCATCTGATTTTAGAGCCTTTTTTTTTTTTTTGCTTTTTCTGAGCTTTTCGGCACCGCCTTTCCTTTTTTACAGTCCATCTCTGACATTTATCTTGTGTCACTTACTGTTTGTTTGACATTCTTGTCAGATTGTGATTATGTCCGGGTAACCTGTGATTGCGACGACCCATCTCGAAACCAGCCGGCCGTCACCGATTGGGCCAAATGTCAAAAAATTTTAATTATTTTTATTATTATTATTATTATTATTATTGTTGTTATTATTATTATTATTACTATTATTATTATCATCATCATCATGAGCATCATAATATCACATCTTGCAAGAGATAAAAGCTGCCTGCATGTAAAAATATTACATATACAAAAAAATATTACATATACGGCTCACATTAAAAAAATGGTCCAGCCCTTCTGGCATTTGCCAGAATTGCCAGATGGCCAGTCCAGCCCTGGTTAGGCTACTTCATCTGTCTGGCAACCTTGGCTTTCAACTGAATGAAAGGCCAATTTAGATGAGACAATATTCAATATTTGCAGCAGAAAAGTCCCAGTGACATGCGGTTATAGGCTTCATCAAATGAGTTCTTATCTCATCCTCTGTCTTTCAGCCATTAAAGCTGAAACTGAGGCTGGTACCAGCCTTAATGAAATGTGTCATTAAATAACCTTAATGAAATGTGTCACAATACAGCACTGAAATTAACAGGAATAGAATGTCTTTTAGCCAAAAAGTCTATCTAGTTAAGGAGATCTGTAAAAACACAACTAGAGTCTATCAATGTTATAGAAGTTGTGTAGCCTAATACAGGCTATTTAATTTCTAATCGCCTAAACTAAAACCAAAATACATACATTTATTCATTCATTTTCCTTTGGCTTAGTCCCTTCTTTATCAGGGGTCATCACAGCGGAATAAACCGCCAGCTATTCCAGCATATGTTTTATGCAGCAGATGCCTTTCCAGCCACAACCCAGTACAAGGAAACACCCATATACTCTTGCATTCATACACACTCATGCACTACAGCCAAGGACCATGAGTAAACATGCTGGAGGAACACAGTAAACATGCAAACTCCACACAGAAATGCCAGTTGAAGCAGTGGCCTTCTTGCTGTGAGGCAACTGTGCTAACCACTGAGCCACCGTGCCACCCCAAAACCTAAATGCAATTAACTGCATTTTATCATTTGATAAAAATATACAGAAACAAAAAAATTCAAAAGGTGGCTAGTTTGTAATTTATATTACTATTAATAAAAACATGCTTAGCCTAATTCAGATAAACAGCTACGCTACCAGTAGCCATTGACTTAGGCTAATATTGTTTTACTGTGTGCTGGGTTATATATGTATATATTTTACAATAAAAACTAAATAGCATGTCTCGCTGTCATTCAAAATATGCAATCTATAACACACCAGAGCTGTAGGCCTAGGCCATGCATGGGCAAACTTGATCCTCAAGGGCCAGTGTCCCTGCAGAGTTTTGCTCCAACATTAATCAAACACACCTGAACACCCGAATTAGTGTCTTTAAGATCACTAGAAAGCTACAAGCAGGTGTGTTTGATTAGGGTTGGAGCAAAACTATGCAGGGACACCGGCCCTCCAGGATCGAGTTTGCCCATCCCTGGCCTAGGCCTATGCAGTGTCCAAACTTTACACACAGGGATGTTTGTGTGTAACACATTGCACTATTGAACTCCAATAACTGAGGAAGAGGGAGGGATTTCTGCTAAGATTGGCTGATCTTTGGTATAAACAGCTTATATAATAAGAGGTAGTAATCTGTTACATCATCCCTTTGTGGTATAATCTCTACATCAATGACCTCCATTCAATGAGACAAAATTGAATCTAATATATGCTTAAGCCAGTGAATCTCAAAGTGTGGTATGGGGATCCTTCTTGTGGTACGCAGAGGAATCACTGAATAATAAAAGAAAATGAACACACTTTTAGCCCTTTTGATGCTTATGATAAGACCGATGTGATCAGCATTGGCTGTTCCCTAGAGCATACAATCACACTGGTGTGATTAGAATGTTTAGTGCATCAAGTCATCAGCTGCTAAAAATCAATCAGCTTGGCACAGAGCCATAGAAAGAGGCATGCATCGCTTGTTGGAAAAAAATTAACCAGGGGTACATGTAACTGGCTAGTGATGTTGGTATTTCTGTTGGTATTTCTGTTGTATTTCTGTTCTGTTAACAGGAATTTTACTATGCTGCACCATTGTTAAAATAATTATTACAAACTTGTATAAATGTGTGTTCGTAGTTGAGTAAAAGCAGTTTTCAATATAAATTAGTTTTTTTTTGTTGTAAATATCGGTGTGGCTTTCGATTTAGTTTGTTACCTCAGATTTAGGCTATTTAGTTTGGATGTGATTCAAATGGCGTGGAACACAAAACATATAGTAACTTTGCCAAACTTAAAGTTTGGAGGACGAATATAACTAAATTTAGTCTCTGTGTACACACTTTGAACCTCACTTCGTTTTTATAGTCCATGTAATCACATCATGAGCGGTTTCAGCTGAGACTGTGTGTCTAGAAGCGCGTGTGTGTGTGTGTGTGTGCGTGTGCGTGTGCGTGTGTGTGTGTAAGCAGTGCATGAAGCCCATGAAATGACGTATTTGTAGTTCTTTTGCGATCTGCAGCTGCTAGACCGCTGGTGATCCTAACACAACAAAGTTATCAGTAACTAATAAAGTTATGGTAACTAGTAACCTTACCTTTTCCAAATTTGAGTGTAATGTAATAATGTGCTCCTTCAGTAAAGCTGCTTTGTAACAATAATTATTGTGAAAAGGGCTATTCAAATTAACTTAAATTGAATTGAATAATACATATATATAATACACACATATATTAAATAAATTGTATTGTACATGTAATTAATCTTTGCTCAGCAAAATGCATTTATGTAAGTACATACATTGATTCTGCATGTTTGACTGATTGCTTGTATTTATTTCCTACATAAAACTTGTAGTATACTTTTATAATAGCGATTATAGATTATTAAAATTGATATTTAGCAAACGAGATTTCCAATTTCACCCTGCATTTGTTTCCTATAAATTGTATTTCTCATTTCACCCTGCATTTCCTCTGATAATCTTGATAATGCATATAGCCTAATATTTAGCACATATTGCTAAAACCACCTATTAAGCCCAATTTTTCATATTTTTCAATGGAAATGAAAGAAGACTTTTATGTTAACTATTAGTCCATTTGAAGTGAGCCCTTTTACCCATTTTACCCATTATCATGAATTCTTGTTACATACTTTTAATCCATCCAAGAGCACACACACATTTGAGTGATTAGTGAGAGCACACACACTTAAAGACACACAATTAAACACATAGGGTCTTATCAAACATCGGGTGCAATGTGGCTGCAGGTGTGTAGGATATGACTTGTTGCCATTGTCAGACCAGTGCAACTGTCATTTTCATGTTTTAGCCAAGTTGATTAAATAGCAAATCGGAAAAAAAAATAGAAACGGAGGTGTGTTAAGGCACATTGTTGGCACATTGCTATTTTGAGGCGACTGAAATAAACCGTGACATTGAACAACTAAAAGCTGGTCTAAAGTCAGTGGTGCAGTGTTTTTGGAAAACAAAGAGCCTTAATTAAAGAGCAAATTAATGTATAGCCTATGAAGGTCCAAAACACGTGTACACATTGCTTAATACACACAGGATGTACAGCAATATCCTAATATCTTTACATATGAAAATAATAAAGGTTTAAAATGTAAAAAAAAAAAAAATACTATTTTCTACATAAATATAAAAACCACTACCTCCAAGCATTCTTCACCTCTGGGGGCTTTGCAATTCAGCTCTGTTGTACTCAGTTTATTCATGACAATTTGCATTTGTATATTGTTATTATTCATATCACTGTTTATTATATGCATATTTATATTTAATTAAATAAAAACTAGTTTAGATTTGTCCACCTGTCGGGTTTTGGGGACATATGCATCACCATATGGGGCATAGGAATAGGAAGTGTGTTTGGATACAACTGGATACAACTAAAACTAGACAAACATAGTCATGGAACTCTGGAATTCTGACTAAAATAACACTCAGATTTTTAGTTGAATAGACTAAAAAAGAATTTTACTGTGACTAAAACTAATACAAACTAAAATGACACACAAAGACTATACCAAAACTAGAATTAAAAAGCAAACTGCCAAAGCAACAATAATGTCTATGCGTGCCATATTATCAAATTATATTTATTTCAGTTTGCAATTCATTGTTTTACATGATTATAGGCATTGCATATGCAGCACACGTGGTTTATTTGAGTGCCTCTCAAAAAATGATGTCCTCCCTGCCTACTCACATTACTGCAAAGTACCGGGCAAAGAAATTACAGCTCGTGCAATAAGCATGTATGGATGAAGTATCAGTCGTGAGTGACTTACATGTGATTTCCCCAGTATTTTAGGGAGCTCCTGGTTTATTACAGCTTCTCACGTCCACTACGTTCAATAAATTCTGGAACATTTATTATTCCCAGAATATCAAAATCAACTGTAGGCGGTAGATCATTCTCATATCTGGCACCTAAATTCTGGAACAGCCTTCCTAGCACAGTTTGGGAGGCAGACACACTCTGTCTGTTTAAAACTAGATTAAAGACACATCTTTTTGCATTAGCATGCACATAAATCAAATGCTTTTAACATCCTCCCCTTTTAAGGATTAGGCTGCATTAATTTGGGCAACCGGAGCCGGGAACACTTCCCAAAAAGCCACTCTAATTTGAACAGCATCTACCCTTATGTTAGTCTGTTTCTCCTTATCATGAGGTCTCCATAACTCTGGACCAGGCCGTATCCTGAGCAGATGCAATAGTGGTCATGGAGGAGTGGGGAGTGTGAGACTGATTCCTGAAAGATCCCAATGACAGACGAGTCTCCGCATTGATCCCGTAGGCCAGCCTGAATACCTACCGGTGACATACACAGACCTGCAGCTTCTCCACGATGGACGCCCAGCATTCTCCAGCCTCCGACACCTAGACTGCAGCTCTGCACAAGAAGTTTGACCAGATGAAAAATGGTCATGCCCAACTGAGCCTGGTTTCTCTTGAGGTTTTTATTTCCATCATTTTTGTCAATTGGTGAAGTTTGTTCCTCACCACTGGCTTGCTTGCTTTGGGACTTGTGGAGCTGCGCATCGATGGATTTGCTCCCCGATGTTTGGACTTTCAGCAGTGAAATTTAAACTTCAATGAACTGAACTAAACTGAACTTTAACTCTGAAAACTGGACTGACACAGTTTCAATTTACTAGATCTTCTACAGTATGTTAAGCTGATTTGACACAATCTACATTGTAAAATTGCTATAGAAATAAAAATGAATTTATTTGACTGTGATGCGATTTTCACAGGTCAGAGTTCACCAAGCTTGAACTTACGAACGCAGTGACAGACGAAACTTGTCGCATGAACTTGTATTTCTGGTCTTCCATGTCTGGTCTTGCATATGAATGGCTTTAATTGGCCAGTGTTTAGGTTTTATTGTACAACCCTTGTATATTTTATGTGGAATAAAAGAATAATGGAAAATATTTACTCTGATCATGAGGTTTTCAACTAAATATTCTAAATACGATTGGCTATTCCCATGTAGAAATCTAAAAAATATATAAAATCCAAATATGATCTTGTATTCCATATATATATATATATATATATATATATATATATATATATATATATATATATATATATATATATATATATATATATATATATATATATATATATATATATATATATATATATATATATATATATATATATATATATATATATATATATATATATATATATATATATAGTGCAAAATAACCTCTATGCAGTGGCGCAGTAGGTAGCACGTTCGCCTCACAGCAAGAAGGTCGCTGGTTCGAGCCTCGGCTAGGTCAGTTGGCATTTCTGTGTGGAGTTTGCATGTACTCCCTTGTGTTCATGTGGGTTTACTCCGGGTGCTCCGGTTTCCCCCACACAGTTCAAAAACATGGTACAGGTGAATTGGGTATGCTAAAATTGACCGTGTATGTGTGTGTGTGAGTGAGTGTGTATGGATGTTTCCCAGTGATGGGTTGCGGCTGGAAGTACATCCGCTGCGTAAAACATATGCTGGATTAGTTGGCGGTTAATTCTGCTGTGGCAACCCCAGGTTAAAAAGGGACTAAGCCCCTACTACTAGTCCCTTTATTCATCAGGGGTCGCCACAGTGGAATGAACCACCAACTTATCCAGCATATGTAGTGCATGTCTTTGGACTGTGGGGGAAACCGGAACACCTGGAGGACACCCTTGCGAACACGGGAAGAATATGCAAACTCCTAGCACTGTAAGGTGACAGTGCTAACCACTGCACCACCATGTTGTCCCTATATAACTTTTAAATATATCATATGTTTTATTATATAAAATGAATTCATATTTTTAACATATCATTTTTAGTTAATGAATTAACTCTTTTGTTAAAGACTTCATGTTTCATTAGATTAATCATTTTGAAAGAATTAATGAAGTTTACGACATTTAGATTATTGATTGAAAAGTAACGCATGCGGAAGTGTCATAAGAAATGTATAATAAAAGCAGCAAATTCAGGCGACATAGTTTTGCTGTTGAATGTGTGGTTTAGTTTTTTATTGAAGCCTGTTTCTGCTAGGCAGGTGAAAAAACATGCCCTCAGATATTTAAATTATGATTTAGCAAAGTCAAAATAATTTGATAAAAAGTCAAAATTATGACCTAAAGTCGATATTTACTAATTATGACTTAATAAATCTATAGAAATTACATTATTACAAATAGGTGGCGACAAACAACCATTTAAATGTGTCAATTCATTATTTTTTTCACAGTGGTTTTAATGTAAAGTTTATCACATTGTAGACATTGTTTTATATATATATATATATATATATATATATATATATATATATATATATATATATATATATATATATATATATATATATATATACACATGTTTACAGATATATACACAGTTGAAGTCAGAATTATTAGCCCCCTAGGATATTTTCACAGTATGTCTGATAATATTTTTTCTTCTGGAGAAAGTCTTATTTGTTTTATTTCAGCTAGAATAAAATAAGTTTTTATTTTATGAACCATTTTAAGGACAAAATTATTAGCCCCTTTAAGTTCTTTTTTTTTTCGACTGTCTACAGAACAAACCATCGTTATACAATAACTTGCCTAATTACCCTAACCTGCCTAGTTACCTAATTAACCTAGTTAAGCCTTTAAATGTCACTTTACGCTGTATAGAAGTGTCTTAAAAGATATCTAGTCAAATATATATAAATGTGTGTGTGTGTGTGTTGTGTGTGTATGTGTGTATATATATATATATATATATATATATATATATATATATATATATATATATATATATATATATATATATATATATATATATATATATATATATATATATATATATATATATATGTACATTATTTTTGTTCTATTTTTATTACGGTAGGACAGCAAGGACCTCTCAGGATGTACATCTTCAGGGGCTACTTTGGGTGTGGATCTCTGGCGAGGTCCCAGACGACACTCAGGAACCCTTGTATTGCCACCGCTGTCATGGAGACAGGCTGAGAGGGCCCGCAGTCCTCAAGAAGATAACGTTTCCAGACCCACATCACTGGGCTTCGTTACTCCACCACGTATAGATATCACACCAGTCCCTCCTGATAGGTGAGCTTAACACATTGTAATGTGCTTCTAACCAACCCTGATTTTGCCAAAAAAAAAAACATCTGTATCTGTTATGCACATGAGCAAATGAACACAATGGCAAGTCAGTGGTGTTTAATAACAGACTCAACAGCACTTAAATGTTAGTGGGGAATTTAAAAAACTTCAGTACCAAAATTCTAGTAAACACTATAATACATACATTCATTCATTTTCCCTCAGCTTAGTCCAAGTGTATGCTTTTTGAAATTTCATATTTCTCTCGTAAGTGCCTTTTGTGCTTGCTATTCTCACATAAATCCACCAGAGGCCACTGTTGACTAACTGTTTGACTGACTGACTGACTGACTGACCCACCCTCCTCCTTCTCTAAACCCAACCAATAGTATTTTAAAAAACACAGATTGACCTTCTGTTTAACGGAGAGAAGACTTTTACAACACATTTCTAAACATAATAGTTTTATTAACTAATTTCTAATTACTGATTTATTTTATCTTTGCCATGATGATTATACATAAAATTTTACTTGATATTTTTCAAGACACTTCTATAGAGCGTAAAGTGACATTTAAAAGCTTAAATGGGTTATAGGGTTAACTAGGCAAGTTAGGGTAATTAGGTAACAAGTTATTGTATAACGATAGTTTGTTCTGTAGACTATTGAAAAACAATATAGCTTAAAGGGGCTAATAATTTTGACCTTAAATGGGACCTTAAAAAATTAAAAGCTGCTTTTATTTTTGCCGAAATAAAACAAATAAGACATTCTCCAGAAGAAAAAATTTGAGAAAAAGTTTGCATGTTCTTCCCGTGTTGGCGTGGGTTTTCTCCGGGTGCTCCTCTTTCCCTCACAAGTCCAAAAATATGCACTATAGGTGAATTGGGTAAGCTAAATTATCCATAGTGTATGTGTGTGTATGGATGTTTCCCAGTGCTGGGATGCAGCTGGAAGGGCATCCGCTGCGTAAAACATATGCTGGATAAGCTGGCGGTTTATTCCGCTGTGGCGACCCCAGATTAATAAAGGGACTAAGCCAAAAAGAAAATGAATGAATGACTATATATATAATTTAGTGTTTCATGGCTAAATTTTACCAGCCTGGTGACTGGCCAAACTTCATTGATTGCGCAATCCACCAGTAAGAGCACTAGATATTTTTCAAGCCACTTCTATACACCTTAAAGTGACATTTAAAGGCTTAACTAGGTTAATTAGGCTAACTACGCAGATTAGGGTAATAAGGCAAGTTATTGTATAACGATGGTTTGTTCTATAGACTCGAAAAAAAAAATATAGCTCAAAGGGGCTAATAATTTTGACCTTAAAATGGTGTTTTAAAATTTAAAAACTGCTTTTATTCTAGCTGAAAGAAAACAAATAAGACTTTTTTTAGAAGAAAAAAATATTATCAGACATGCTTTGAAAATTTCCTTGCTCTGTTAAACATCATTAGGAAATATTTAAAAAAGAAAAAAGGGGAGCTAATAATTCTGACTTCAAGTGTGTATATATATATATATATATATATATATATATATATATATATATATATATATATATATATATATATATATATATATATATATATAATATATATATATATATATATATATATATATATATATATATATATATATATATATATATATATATATAAATTTTACAATTTTTTCCATTTTCAATTAATTTTAAGTGTAAAAAAGTGTATTAATATAAATAAATCAAATCAGCTAAATATTGGGCTCCCTGCTTTCCAAGATATTGGCACCACCCTACAAAAACCTATGCTGACTAACAACCAAAGCAACGGTCACACTAAAGTTTGAGCTTGCGAAATTCCTTCATTTGGCACTGCAAAAAGGGGCAGGATTAAACAAGATGATTAGATGTTGATGAAGCGAGCGATTGCTCCACATTTTAAATTTCTGTACAGAGAGGTGACATTTTGATCTTCCATTGGTCTCAGGCAATCACGTGATGCTATTTCACAGGTCTGAGTTTACCAAAGTTGAACTTTCTAATGCAGTGACATGCAAAATTGTCGCACGAGCTTGCGTTTCCACTTTACCACATTTATTTATGAATGAAAGTCTATGGGCTAAAAAGTGCTGTGTGACCAGAGATGTAGTAAAAGGTATGGCATTTGGAACACAGCCTCAATCTTTGTTTTGAAAATGTGTCCTCTGTTAGTGAAAACTTACATATTGTGCCTCTAGGGGCAACTCACACTATGTACAGTTGCCTTGAACTGGGCCAAAGCACGCTTGTCCCCTTCCCCCCTCTGCCCCGGCGGCCTGCATCCACATTGCATCCGAGCCGGAGCACGCTTATGCCATTGATGATGCGCTGATCAGTTTAACAGAAGAGAAGCGCTCTCGCTCAGCACAGTGGAGATTTCTTTAGTTATATAATTTTAGTCGTTTGATATGCAGTAACACAAATAATTCGCCGAACAGGTCGGCCGCTTTTGATGCTCACAAATAATCATAAAAGTCTTCGTGCTGCAGGTAATAGGAGGTTTGCTGAAGGTGCAGTTGCTGTTCAGTGAGGGGTTTGCGTCTTTAAAGGGGTGGTCCAGAATGTAATTTTAAGGCTTGGTTGTGTTAATAAGATGCAAAGCAATGTGTGCTCATGTTTCACTTGAAGGAAATCCCGTTATTTTTTCATAAATCTCACTTTGATTATATACAGCTACTCAGCTAACATGAAAACGACTGATATATTTTCTAGTTCCTCTGAAAGGCCCGCCCTCAAGTGACTCTGATTTGTCATGTGTCATAATGTGCTGCGATTCGCGGATCGGCTCCACGTCATGTACAAGCATGCGCGTTTTGTGGAAACAGTCTGTCAATCTCATGCCCGCTCTCTAAAATAAAATCTGACAAGTGTCTGTAACGAGTGAAAATGGGGTGCGGCTCTTTTAAGAGAGTTTGCCACTGTGTGTGTGTGTGTGTGTGTGTGTGAACTGTCTGTAGACGCTTGTAACATGAGAAATGCATGTGCGCGGGACCAATGTTTATTTTCCTTTTTCTCTGATGCTCGGATTAAGTTATTGTTCTGTAATATAAAGTGACAATGTTGACAGAAGAATAAAGCACAAGATGTGGGATGCGACCTGTTTGAGCCTTGATTGATTTTTCTGCTGCTACATGAGTTAGGCGAGCTCTCATGTATTTTTTTATCTCAACGCGTTACACGACGTCTTTCACATATATCCGGAATATGCATGTGTAAAGTAATATGAATCATTCACATATCTTTTGCGAGTTCATTATCTGAGAAAAACCCACAGAAAAGAAGCCTATAGAGAAACACTGAACAGTCGCACATGCATAGAGAGGCACTGCACGTGCTGGTGAAGTGTGTGTGTGTGTGTGTGTGTGTGTGTGTGTGTGTCTGTGTGTTTACAGCAGTTTGACTGATAAATATGAATTTGCAGCTAAATCGTTAGTGGTGCTAAACAGCATTTCCCATTGTTTACATCTTTGCTACAACATACCATTAAGGCTAGACACTGTGCATGTCATAATCAATTTTAACAAATAAAAACACTTACAGTTTGGGGCCTCAGAGTTCACAGCTTCTGCTTGCTGGAGCTGCCCCTTCTCTGAGGAGATTTTAACCGAATCTAGCACTGAACTGGGAGGGTTCCTTTAAGCTGTGTTTTGCTTGCTATGTATTTTATAATTCTCTGGAACATAATTAATATTGAACTGTAAGCACTTCTGTCTTTGTGTCGTGTCCTTTGGAAGCCCAAATACAGAAACGGAAGAAACTCTGTGGAAATAGCAGCGTTTGGACCCTCTGCTGTAACATTAGCCATGCCCCTTAGCTGCGCAGTGTGTGTGTGTGGTAAAAGTACGTTTGTGATCTCACAGGCCTGGAAGTATTTTTTGTAATCCCCAAAATTCGTTCATTGTAGGCTTTGCTAAGCTAACTGTAAAAACCAAGGTCTCCCTTTCCATTGAAATTTGAGCAGCTACATTACACATCATTTAAAGTTTAAAATATGATATCGTAGTGGACCACCCCTTTAATAAACTACGACAGTTTGTGTTCATCGAACAGTAAGAATGATTAATAATTCATATGAAACAGTCCCTTAATAGTCACGTCCTGTCTTCAGTTTCGGGCTTAGGTGCACTTTGCACTCACATTACAAACGTACTTCGCCAAAGCCCAATTGAACCACGCCTGAACCCGATTCAGAGCAACCTAAGTAATATTTTTTCCCTCTATTTTTTTTTTTAACAGATCCTATTACTGTATAATATATTGATATACATAACACATATCATATACAATATCAACTTTATAGATAATATCAACTTTATTTTTATCTGTTGTTTTATATCTGCCATCTCTATATTTGGTCAATTTGCTAATATCAGTCTTGTGCACTGAGTTATTCTTCCTTTCATTACTAGACACGCCCCTTACAGCTGACTGCAATATTGTGTTTTGGAACTTGGGACTTGGTTTAGCACTATGGTCTAAAGCATTTTCCAAAATTGCTTAATGCCTATGAAGTAATCATTTTTCACACTAAAAAAGGTCTTAATTTAAATATTTTATATTAAATAATATCATCTAGTACATTAAAATAATTTTGGAACTGTTTTACTCAAAAGTATTAGTAATATTATTCCTAGGACATGCAAAAAGAAATGAATTTTAAATACAGTGGAAACAACAATGTGAATTCGAAGATAAAAAACAACATTTTCTTTATCTAAATAAATTGTACTCCAATAATCTTCATTTACAACTTTTACATTGTAAATGACACTGTGCATCAACTGTGCGAACAGAAGAGTGCTGTTGACACCTGGTATTGCCATTACCAATTGTCACCCCTTCTGTTTTTCAGCATCTGTTCGTATCAAATTCACACTTCATCCGAACTAGGCCAAGCAGATTGACATGTCAAGACTGCAAGAATGTTCCAGAAGAACTCTTGGGAAAGGAGGGTGTGCTGGGCAGAAATCTAACAATTAGGCAAGAGGGATAGAGGGAAAAGGGTAGGAGTAAAACTAATAGTGACAGAGAATGAATGTGAAAGGGAGTCTGGCCTACATAACAACACACTATTACAATCCAACCACTGGATATAAGGCTCTGCGCATGATACTTTGTCATGGAGTCAAAACAAGGTGCTGACATTAGCCCTGTCAGTCAGAGGATGGAGATCGATTTGGACACAGTCTGCCAGTCTGAGGTGAAAGAGCTCACAGCTGGTGCAAGTAAGTCAGGCCAGACCTCCTCAGGCATGTTCAGAAAGCTGGTGATGAATAAAACTGTCCGCCAACGCAGGCGCTTCACCGTGGCTGTGTCTCATACTTGGTAAGACTGTGTTTGCAAATTTATCTTGCTGTAACCTTGCTTTAATTAAGTCTCACATAGAGATTTTATTAAAAATTAAAAGCCCTGCAATATTTTACAACAAGGATAGCTTATTTTAAATGTTACAATTTAATCTGGGAAAACCAATGCATCACTATTCGTATTGCTCGTACATAAAATATATGTATAGTAAATTTGAATGCTTTACTCTAATTGTGTTTGTATGTCTCTCAATATTAATTACTAAACCAAATTATGTGGCTTGTTGGTGTGCTATTAATTTTCTGTTGAATGGAATTTTCACTGAGTGGTTAAATGAGTGATTGAAATATGTAGATCTTAACTGAAGAGGTATTAACCTCATGGAGTGAGAAAAGTATGAACAGAGGTCGGAGCCAGCTCCAAATGGGCTGGTCAGCTTCAAGTGGGTGGGACTTTAGATTCAAGTGGGCTGTACAAACTTCCTGGAGGTTTCATTTATTGAATAGGTGTGTTCAACATGAACTATGGCTGCAACCAGCGATCAACGAGATTTCGGAGAGACATTTCGAGGCTTGTTGTTTATTGCAGTCATGATGACCAATCACATGGTGTGATTAATTATTTATTTATTGTATGTTTTTTATTGCAATAACAACAAGAGAGTTACAGTACAGATAAAATAGAATATAGTCACTACAAAGAACTAAAAAGACAGGAATTCTGAATTATATTTAAGTAACCTATATAACAAATTATGAGACAAATAAGAGGAAAACGGGAGGGCACATGAATATAAATATCAGTTAATAGGATATTCGCTGTGCTGCTGTTAATTCGCGGGTCAGGTAATCAAAAAGCAGGCTACATGATAATAAAATAATAGTAATAATAATTCCTTACATTTATATAGTGCTTTACTGGACACTCAAAGCACATTGCGAGGAATCTCCTCATCCACCACTAGTGTGCAGCATCCACCTGGATGATGTGACGGCAGTCATATTGTGCTAGAAAGCACACCACACATCAGCTGATATTTAATTATTGATTGCGGTTGGATAAGATTAATCATTGGTTATGTAAACTTTATCTACTTTTTCTAAAATATTAAAGTGTTTTAAGCAAATGTATCTTTACAGACTGGCATAAATATGCAGACTCTCATTTTAAAAAACACGAGTCACAGCCTCACATCTTACAATAAGTTTCTTATTTTACTAACCCTTCAGACTTCAACTTGATTTGACAAATTAAATTGAAACTGATTGGCACAATGGAGGGTGATGCAGTGGCGCAGTAGGTAGTGCTGTCGCCTCACAGCAAGAAGGTCGCTTTTCCGTAGTGTATGGATGTTTCCCAGAGATGGGTTGTGGCTGGAAGGGCATCTGCTGCGTAAAACATATACTGGATAAGTTGGCGGTTCATTCCGCTGTGGCGACCCCAGATTAAAAAAGGGACTAAGCCAAAAAGAAAATGAATGAATGTATGGCACAATGGATGACTTCGTCATTAAGGCCCCATTTAGACTAATATGTTTTAGTTTAAAAACGCTTAAGTTTTGCTACGGTTACGCCATCCGTCCACACTACGCTGGAGTTTTCGAGCGCCGAAAACAGTTTTTTTTAAACACTGGAATAGGCAGTTTTCATTTTAAAAAGCTGCTGCTTCGTGTTAGTGTAGATAGGGAAAACAGAGACATTTGAAAACGGAGGCGGGGCTGTGTTTTGCTGCGAACAAAGTTCAGTCCTGGATCCTTTCCTTGTAAATTCAGACTTCGCAAGTTTGATATGGAAAACAAACTCCAGAGGACATACATATACCTGCCAATTTTCATTTTGATATTAGCAACTTAACAGACACCAAAAATGTTGAGGCGTCGCGTAGCTAGTTCAATTTATAGAGAATGTTGCAGAGAACACTCTGCAACAAGTAATATATTCAAAAGACCAAAGTCAGGGAATATGTTGTTAGATAGTGACAAGATGAATTAATTGTCACGTTTAACAAATATAGTAAGATTAGATCCAGCGGTAGATCCTTGATGAACAGTTTGAGATACACAGCTCTCATCACTGCAGTGCATGCCAGAGTGTGTTTGTGGTCACATGATGTGCGTTTTCAGCGAGGTAGTGTGGATGGAGAGTTGTTCAGAAACACTGCGTGACACACCAGTGTGGACGTGGATCGTTTTCATTCTAAAATGCCATTTTAACATTTAACATTTAAATGACAAACCATGGTTCACTGTAAAACTCAGACAGCTACGTCAGGCCAAGGAAGTTGCTCACAAGAATGGGGAGAGGGCCTTGTATAAGCAGGCCAAATACACACTGGAAAAGGAGATCAGAGTCGCAAAAAGGAACTATTCTGAGAAACTAAGGAGTCAGTTCTCTTCCAGCGACTCAGCACCCGTGTGGAAAAGCTTGAAAAACACCACAAACTACAAGTCACCATCCCCCAGCACTGAAGACAATGAACGACTTGCAAACGACCTGAATGAGTTTTACTGTCGGTTTGAGAAAACCCCCCACACCCACTCTGAACTGCTCTTTACGCCACCATTAACACCTCCACCACCCCCGCCTCCCTCATACCTGCACTTCAGTTCAGTGAAGATGAGGTGCGCCAGGTCTTCCGGAAACAGATGAGGAAAAAAGCTCCAGGCCCAGATTTTACAACACCAGCCTGTTTAAAATCCTGTGCTGACCAACTGGCCCCCATCTTCACCCTGATCTTCAACAGATCACTGGAGCTGTGTGAAGTGCCCTCCTGCCTCAAACGCTCTACCATCGTGGCGCTAACATCTGTGGTCATGAAGTCTTTTGAAAAACTGGTGCTGGCCCACCTGAAGGACATCACTGAACCCTCACTGGACTCTCTTCAGTTTGCGTACAGAGCAAACAGGTCTGTGGATGATGCAGTAAATATGGGACTGCATTATGTTCTGCAACACCTAGACAGACCAGGGACCTATGTGAGGATCTTGTTTGTTGACTTCAGCTCGGCGTTTAACACTATCATCCCAAAACTTCTCCTGCCCAAATTAGCTCAGCTCTCTGTGCCCATCTCTGTCTGTCAGTGGATCAACAGCTTCCTAACGGACAGACAGCAGCTGATGAAGCTGGGAAAATTCTCATCTAATATCCACACAATCAGCACTGGCGCCCCCCAGGGTGTGTCCTCTCCCCACTGATCTTCTCCCTGTACACGAATGACTGCAATTCAAAAGACTCCTCTGTGAAGCTCTTGAAGTTTGCAGACGACACCACACTTATCGGCCTCATTCAGGACGGTGACGAGTCTGCTTACAGACAGGAGGTTAAGGAGTTGGCTGTCTGGTGTAGTCACAACAACCTGGAGCTCAACACGCTCAAAACAGTGGAGATGATAGTGGACTTCAGGAGAAACCCCCCTGCTCTCCCCCCACTGAGCATCATGGACAGCATTGTGGCAGCAGTGGAGTCATTCAGGTTCCTGGGCACCACCATCTCTTAAGACCTGAAGTGGGACACTCACATTGACTCCATTGTCAAAAAAGCTCAACAGAGGCTGTACGTTCTTCGTCAGCTGAGGAAGTTTAACCTCCCAAAGGAGCTGCTGAAACAGTTCTACACCTCCATCATTGAATCAGTCATCTGCACATCAATAACTGTCTGGTTTAGCTCAGCTTATCACTGGTACAACCCTTCCTACTCCCCAAGAGCTGTACTTATCCAGAGCGAGCAGAAGGACTGCCAAAATCACTCTGGACCCCTCACACCCAGCACACTGCCTCTTTGAACTTTTACCTTCTGGTCGACGCTACAGAGCACTGCACACCAGAACAGCCCGACACAGAAACAGTTTCTTCCCTCAGGCAATCCATCTCATGAACACTTGATGATAATAATTGTGGAACCAACATCACTACTTGCTATACACTTTTATACACATATACACTTATTTAACAACACACTTTACATGCCAATTTGCACATAACAGCTGCACATATAACATTGTATATAGTAATAAACACGTACATACACTTGTCAATTTGTATATTTGCATTCACTACTTACTTGTATTTTTTTTTTATATATTTATTATCTGTTTTTTGTCCTGTCTCTGTTATACTGTTGCACTGTAGAAGCTCTATCACGAAAACAAATTCCTCGTATGTGTGAACATACCTGGCAATAAAGTTCTTTCTTCTTCTTCTTCTTCTTAAAACTAAAACGTATTAGTGTAAATGGGCCCTAACAGTGAAAACTGGCTAGTATTTCGGGTATGATGACCTCTGCTGGGTGGTAAGGGGTATAGTCGGGACCAAGAAGGTGACAGTCTTCCTGACGCAAGGAGGCGATTGACACCGGGGTCTTCCACACGATCTTGCTTCTCTTGGTGAAGTTGGTGAAATTCCTGGGTTAGAGATGGATCGAAAATATCTTCCTGACTGACCCAAGATCTCTCATCTGGGCCGATCACATCCCAGTCTACTAAGTATTGTAGATTTCCTCTCGACGTCTGGAATTCAGGATGTACATGGTACCGTATGTCTCCTCACCATCGATGAGGATGGGTTCTGGGGTCTGTGCACCATCTACCAACTCCATCTCCCTCTCAACCAGACTAGCAGCAGGTTTGAGCAGAGACATGTGAAATGTGGGGGAAATGCAATAATTAGCAGGCAAGGCTAGACTGGAGTTAAGCTGTCTGATAATTTTAAATGGACCCACACATCTGGGGCTGAGCTTCTTGCATAGTAGGTGTAAGCGAAGGTCTCGGGTAAACAGCCATACCCATTGCCCGGCGCTGTATTTGGGCATATGATGGTTATAACGATCGACTTTGTCCTTAAATCTCCCTACAGCTTGTTTAAAGTGAATGTGAGCTGAATCCTATGTAGCCTCACTTCTCCATAACCAGTCGTACACTGCTGGAATATCTGTGGGGTCACCTGACCAAGGAAATAATGGTGGTTGAGATCCTACAATACATTTGAAAGGGGACATACCAGTGGTGTGCTTATAAAAAGAATTCTGTGCATATTCTCCCCACATTAATTATCGATTCCAGCTGGTCTGGTTGTTGCTGAGGTATGTTCTGAGGAAGCTGGTTAATTCTTGATTCAGTCTCTCCACCTGACCATTAGATTGGGGGGGATATTCGGATTGTAAGTCTGATGTTAATATTGAGTTTTTGGCAGAATGCCCTCCATACTCTTGATGTGAATTGCACTTGAGAAATTTCCGTCATTAAGTCCCAATGTACCGGTGCAATGAACAAGTTGTTTCTCTCCATCGTTTTTTTCAACTAGAGCGATGAGTGACCTTAAAATTAAATCGATTAAAAAATAAGGACCTGGCTTGTCAGTGGTTTAATCCTTTTGCCGATCAGATGACGAATAATCCATGCTTAGCTTCATGCTGTTTCCATTTTTCCAGAGCAGCCTTCATGGCAAGAAGTTCTCTGTTTCCTACACTGTAGTTCTTCTCTGATGAGTTGAGCTTGCGGCAGAAAAAGGCACAAGCCCCAATTGCCCACAATTGCCCCAATACTAGTGTCACAATCATCTACTTCTACTTTGAATGGTTGTTCAGGATTCGGATGACATAAGATGGGTGCTGATGCGAATCGGGACTTAAGATCTTGAAATGCTTGCAGTACTCCTGGTGTCCACTTCAAGCATTTACTTTTCCTTTTCATTATAGAGGAGAGTGGAGCTGCTAATGTGCTGATATTTATAATGAATCGACTGTAAAAGTTAGAAAATCCCAGAAATCTTTGTAGTTCCTTTATGGTGACAGGTTGTGGCCAGTTAAATACATCATTTACTTTTCTTTTGTCCATGGCCACTACTTCACACCCAATCATACAACCCAAGAATGCCATGGAAGTCTGGTTTATCTCACACTTCTCCAATTTAGCATAGATGGTGATTTAAAAGGCGCTGCAGCACTGCCCGGACATGCTAGATCACTCAAAATGTGTAAATAAATGATAAACTATTCAAATTAACATTTATATATCTTATGATTGAGGCATATAGTAATAGTTAATTTGTATGTTAATAAATGCTTCATTAACTCAACTTCATCCAGTTTTGTGACCTAATCCAAAGTTAATAAAGCTTGCATAAACATACAAAGTAACAGTTATTATATGACTGAATAATAAGATAAAACAAATTTTTATAAAAAAAAATACTTCTCAATCTTAAAAAACACCTACTATTCTTAAAGATCTAGTTTGTAAATAATGCAATACTTAATTTATTAATGAAAAATAAATCAGTAACAAAATATGAAAACACAATCATTAAGCACAATATGCATGTGCTTATAAAATCATAATGTATCAGGAATACAGCATTTTTAGCTGTATTTATAAACTGCTTACTAACATTTGTTAATGTACAGGTAATGCTTAACTGTTGCGAATGGAGCATGTGCAGACGGGTAGTTTCAAATGCAGCTTTATTTTAGAATGGTCAGGCAGGCAGGGGTCGAAAACCAGCATATACAGTGTAGTAGAGAATGCAAGAGTGTAATCCAAAGACAGGCAAAAGTTCAGGGCAGGCGGCAAAGAATAAAAAAACACAATAAACAGTCCAAAGGTCAAAAACATGAGAAAACAAGAAACAAGGAAATGCTTTGAATTCAATACAACTGCTATAGACAGAGCATGTGTGTGTGCAAATGACTGACAGATGTGGCAGCAGTGATTGGTGCAATGATATCTGGGATTTGCAGTTCAACTGGAATACAGGAAGTAATCTCCAGCAGAGAAACACTCCACCTTCTTTAGTAGACTTTGCTACTCTGGGTACTACTAGAAATCCTGAACTTTGAGATCTTAAAGAGTTGGTTGGATTGTAGCGAGACAGAAGGATGGTTAGTTATTGGACGGTAGTCTGGTGGAATGTACTCTTCTGCTTTGAGGTTGTGCTGGTGTTTGATGTTAAATGACCTCAGATATGTGCAGGCGATGTTCAGGGGGTACACCAGAATGTCATCAATGTAGACCAGCACAAACTGGGATAGGCACTCCCAGAACACCTCATTCATGTATCCCTGGAATACAGAGGAGGCATTAACTATCTTTTAAGGAGCAGTAAGGAAATAGATTTTTATCTCTGGGCACTGGTTCATCAAGCAGTCCCATGGTCTGTGAAGTGGTAGTTTAGAGGCTCGTTTTGGGTAGAATATATTACTGAATCATGCATATTCCACTTATATTTCATTTCAAGGAGATGGGTTTGGGGAGGTTTGGGAAGCATTTCAGGAACATTTCAGGTTCGATTCAAACAGACATGTTTATCATTGCAAATAATAATAATAAATAAAGCAGGTGAGTAATGCCAGGTAAAGTCTTTGAATGTACTGATGATAATCCTAATATGATGTCTCTGAATTAACACACAGCTGGATTTCATGGAATGATAAAGAGGGTTTTCCTGGAGCTAGTTTCAAAAGCAGAAGGCAGGTAAGTAGACCCACTGGAACTCGAGGCACAGAAGAATAAGATCAGAAACGTTGGAGCTGGAATGCAGGCAAGTAGCGTTAACATGGGAGATGAATCCTTATCCACAGGGAGACCAGTCAAAGTGCTAGTGATGATAGAGTGCTTTTATACAGGTGCTAATTATTGGTGCCTCGTGCTCAGGTGTGCATGTGCTCAGAATTCAGGTGATTGCTGGTGAGTAGATGAGCCTGGTTTGGGCTGATTTGATTAAGATATCTTATCACTGGGAATTCATGATCTCTCCCTTGAGCCATAACCTTCAAAATTGATAAAATAATCCAAGTGAGAAGCTCCGAGAATATTCTCAACAACATTAATCATTGTTTAATACAGCACTGTAGTAGGAGGGGATTAGTCTCAGCTCCACTATCTTCTGTGGCAGAGGGGGAAAAGGGTATACAGAGTGAAATATGAAATGTGAGGTAAAGGAGTTGGATCTAGTACATGACTTTGTTGATCTGTCTCTGTATAGTAAATGGACCAATATAGTGGGGAGCAGATCACAGGTTGACAACCAAACTTTGTCTCCAGGTTGCTTATGTAGTGTTAGTAGGAAGAGTGTTGGCTGGTAACTGAGTTAATGTGTTGTTTATGATTTTATAAATTTTCTTTTTTTCAAAATAAACACTTATTCCAATTTTGGTTCCTGCAACACATTTAAAAAAAAGTTGGGACAGGAACAATTTATGACTAGTAATCAGGTAAATTGGTCAAATAATGATGTGAATTGAAACTAGGGATGCACCGATACCACTTTTTTACAAACCGATAAAAGTACAAGTATTTTAATTTGTGTACTCTCCGATACCAATACTTTATATATTTGGTTTCAATTAAGTTTATTTGTTTTTTTGTTTTTGCCTGTAGCAAGGATGAACACAAAAATCTTTAACAGAAGGCTGTTCCAAGCCAAAAAATACACACAGTGTTGACAACCCTGCAAATCCATAGACCTTATCTTATCATAAAACTCTGTTATGCGCGATTCTTTCCTATTCATATTCTTTCATATTCAGAGTCCTGCCTTTGATCCTCAGGTCAGGTAATCAACAAGTCGGCTACTTGATGTTTAACTATGGGTGGGTCGTGGGTAGATAGGATTAATAGCCATAAATATGCAACGCATACTCTCATTTTAAAAATCACACGACCATCAACTCACAATGTTTAATAAAAAATAATCTTATTTTATTAAAACAGAAGTAATTTAGTGTCATTGACTAGCCAACTGCAGAGAAACAAAGCAACCATCGTGGCAACCACATAAGCACTTTTTCCGAAGTTCAGCTGTTGTTTTTTGCACTTGATTATCATGCGTTTAATGTTGAAAAATAAAAAATGAACAGGCCTACAAGAGTGTATACTGTGTATGTGCTTCTTTTATCACTGAAGCCGCTCTCTTCCAAAACCGAACATTGCTTCATCTGTCTGGCAGTATTTCTGCTTTTAATCGAATGAAAAGTTCATTTAGATGAGCCAATATTAAAAATTGCAGTAAAGTAACTGCGACATGTGGCCACACATCAAATCTGAGGTCTGATCTCATCTCTCTCTCGCTGTCATTCAGACATCGATACAGACGCCACACAAATCAAGTCGCAAAACCGCAGCTGGTACTAGCTGACAGAATAGCTGAAGCCTTTGCGAAATCTGTCACAATACAGCACTGAAATTAACAGACATGAATGTATTTGAGCCAAAAAATCAATCTGTAGGATCTGTAAAAACGCAATCGGAGCCAATGTTATGGAGAAGATGTGTAGCATAATAGTTATATTAACTCTAATAAATGAAAACCAAAATAAACAATTTATTGCATTTTTCGTTTGATAAAAATATACGGAAACGAAAAAAGTCAATGGGTTTCTAGTTTGTGTTAATGTGATTTAATATAAATAAAATATGCTTAGCCTATTTGATCTTAACGGTTATATACGCCGCCAATAGGCAAGCCATTCAAAAAAATATTATTTTACTGTGTACTGGGTTATAATGTATATTTTACAATAAAAACTAAATGTAGCATGTCTCGTTGTCATTTAAAACATGCAATTCATAACACACCAGAGCTGTAGGCCTGTGTATGCAGTGTGTAAACTTACAGGGAGGTACGGGTCAATAGTCATACTGTGGACCACGTTATTGAACTCCAATATCTCTGAGGGCGATTATGTTACCCGATAGCCAATATTAACTTGAGAGATTTAAAAAATAAAAAGCATTTTAAAAAAGGAACAACACGCAAATCGGCAACAAATAAAACTGGTCCCGTGGAGTTCAGCACTTGTCATTTTGCCAGTGTGTGCTGCGTAGTGTGTTATAGCACGTCAACTGCCACTGTGAGAGAGAAAGCGTGCACACCAAAAGCAAGATCATATCGTTATAAATATTCCATTAACAATACTTATCGAAATATTTATACATTTACATGGTGTTTATTGAGATTGTGTGATCTGTATAGGCTGTCGGATCTTTTCAGAAGCTGAAAACTGAAGTGATCAGCTCTGACGGGGCGCTTTTATTCAGCCTGTAGTCTTTCGATTTTTTTAAATAATGTTCCATTTTCTTCTATTTTTTCTTATCTATAGTTTATATATAAAACTAGATATTAAAGTTTGAGGACAAACTTTATGGTGGCTTGAAAAGCAGAGGCTAAAAGTTTGAAGTCGTTTTAAAGTGTAAATAAATGAAGCAGTTTTTATGAAGTTTGAAACAGTCGGCATAGATAAGTACATATATGTTAGTATGTTTCTGGGTTGTTGCTAGGCGGTTGCTAAAGTATTCTGAGTGGTTGCTAGGCAGTTGCTAACATAAATTAGCATGATTCTAGCATTAATTAGCATGTTACTAGCATGTTTCTAGCATGAATTAGCATGTTACTAGCATAATTCTAGCATGAATTAGCAAGTAACTAGCATGATTCTAACATGAATTAGCATGTAACTAGCATGATTCTACCATGAATTAGCATGCGTCTAGCATGAATTAGCTTGTAACTAGCATGGATTAGCATGTTTCTAGCATGAATTAGCATGTTGTTAGCATGATTCTAGCATGAACTAGCATGTTTCTAGCATGAATTAGCATGTTACTAGCATGATTCTAGCACGAATTAGCATGATCCTAGCATGAATTAGCATGTTACTAGCATGATTCTAGCATGAATTAGCATGTTACTAGCATGATTCTAGCATGAATTAGCATGTTACTAGCATGATCTAGCATGATTTAGCATGTTACTTGCATGTTTCTAGCATGAATTAGCATGATCCTAACATGAATTAGCATGATTCGAGCATGAATTAGCATGTTACTAGCATGAATTAGCATGTTACTAGCATGATTCTAGCATGTTACTAGCATGATTCTACCATGAATTAGCATGTTGTTAGCATGATTCTAGCATGAATTAGCATGTTATTAGCGTATTTCTAGCATGAATTAGCATGTTACTAGCATGTTTCTTGCATGAATTAACATGTTGTTAGCATGATTCTAGCATGAATTAGCATGATTCTAGCATGAATTAGCATGTTACTAGCATGAATTAGCATGTTACTAGCATGTTTTTAGCATGAATTAGCATGTTGTTAGCATGACTCTAGTATGAATTAGCATGTTACCAGCATGTTACTAGCATGAATTAGCAGGTTACTAGCATGATTCTAGCATGAATTAGCATGTAACTAGCATGATATTAGCATGCAATTAGCATGATATTAGTATGTTACTAGCATGATTCTAGCATGAATCAGCTTGTTTCTAGCATGAATTAGCATGTTGTTAGCATGAATTAGCATGTTACTAGCATGACTAGCATGTCACTATCGTGTTGCTAGCACCTTTCTAGGAAGATTAGCATGTCAGTTGGAAGTTTAAACTGTTAGCATGTGTTAGAATAGCTAGTCACAGTCTCTGGGACAGTTGCTAGGGTGCTGAAATTGGTTGCTAGGGAGTGGCTAGTAAGTTTAAAGGTAATCAGTGATTGGCTGCTGGCTAGACTGAGTTGAATGAGGCCAGACTCTAGTCTGTAGGACAGTCTGATGCAGAGTTATGAGCTCACAAAGGTTGATCCGATGTTAAGTCAATGACAGTCTTTTACAATGGAAGTCTATGGCAGTGTTTCCCAACCCTGTTCCTGGAGGCACACCAACAGTACATATTTTGGATGTCTCCCGCATCTGACCCATTAACTTCAGGTTTTGGAGTCTCTTCTAATGTTCTGATGAGTTGTTTCTGGTGTGTTTGATTAGGGAGAGGATGAAAATGTGTACTGTTAGTGTGCCTTCAGGGACAGGGTTGGGAAACTCTGCATTAGAAGAGTCTCTAAAACCTGAAGTTAATGGGTCAGATGAGGGAGACATCCAAAACATGAACTGTTGGTGTGCCTCAAGGAACAGGGTTGGGAAACACTGGTCTATGGGACAGTTGCTAGGGTGCTGTAAGTGGTTGCTAGGGAGTGGCTAGTAAGTTAAGAAGTCATCAGTTATTGGCTGCTGGCTAGACTGAGTTAAATGAGTCCAGTTAGAAGTCTGTAGGACAGTCTGATGCAGAGTTATGAGCTCACAAAGTTTGACCCAATGTTAAGTCAATGGGACTTTTGGGATTTTTCTGGGTCGTTTTTCGGAAAACCCAAAGTCGGATCAGTTAGAAAAGATATAGCAACCCGAGTCAGACCAGTTTGAAGGTTTGACGAAAGTTTGAAGTATGTAGCTTGAAAGCCCTAGGAGGAGACTTAGAAATTAGTCTCAGAAGAAAAGAAGAAGAAGAAGAAGAAGAAGAAGAAGAAGAAAAAGTTTTGATAGATAACAATATGCTGGCTTTTCAAGCCACCATAATGAGTGCTTGTGTCATCGACTCGGTCCCAGCCATTCCCCTCACTGACCAGCAGAGGTCACCATCACCGTCTCTTTTAAAGACTCCATCACCCAGAATTCCCCATATCTGGCGCTGATTACCCTGCACCTGATCCTCATCCACACACATATATAAGCAGCTCTCACTCGTCTTGTTTTGCCCTGCATACATTTCTGAGCGTTATTCCTTGCCTTCTGATTGTTCTCTCGTTGCCAACCCAGACTGTTTACTGACCTGTCTCATCTCGCCGCCTGCCCAGACCTTTGCCTGCTATTGGACTCTGATTCTCTGCTGCCAGCCCTGATCTCACCCTGTACCCTGATGCCAAACATTATCTGGCCGTCTTCGACCTCGTCTAAACCTTCTATGCACTTGAGTATTACTGTTCTTGCCAAAACTCTGTTGTTCATCAGTTGTTTAATAAACGTACTGCATATGGATTCCTCTCTGTCAGCGGAATCATTACAGCTAGCTTGTTTAGCTGTGATCATTATACAAGGATCATATTTCATATTCTGTTTATTCTTCAGTAGCCTAAAGATTTGTTAATAATGTATTTTATAAACGGATTGTTTAAGGACTATTAATATAGTATATTAAGCTATTAATATATAATACATTAGGCTAATTAATACATTAAGACATTGAAGTCAGGTATGGCAACAAATCACATCCATGTAGTGAATTACTGTTGAGTGGTATCAGTGCGTGGTATCGGCCTTTCATGCCCGATACCAGTACTTTAACAAAGTATCGACCCGATACTGGTATCGGTCCATCCCTATTTGAAATGGGTGATGTTAACAGATGATTGTATTTATGATGTGGTTTAAAAGCAGCATCCAAGAAAGGTTTAGTCTAGCAGAGGTTTGCCAACAGATACCTGAGAAAATTATTAAAATGTTTAAAAACGATGTGTATCAAAGAAAAGAAAGATATGAAGACATTTGGAAATTTCACCTTCAACAGTGCATAATATAATTAAAAGATTCAAAGAATCTGAAGGAGTTTTAGCATGTAAAAGGACAAGAGCGCAAGCCTAGGCTGACCAACTGTGATCTCCGATCCCTCAGGCATTGCACCATGAATCATCCTTCATCTAAAGCAATATCACCACTTGGGCTCAGAACTACTTTGTTAAATCTTTGTCAAGTACCACAATACGTAGTTACATCCACAAATGCCAGTTAAAACTGACTGTGCCAAAAGGAAACCCTATGTTAACGGTGTACAGAAGCGCTGTCGACTTCTCTGGGCTTGAAGGCATCTGGGATGGATCATCACACAGTGGAAACATCTGTGGTCAGATGAATCGGTATTTTTATGAATTTTATTGAGAAAAATGGATGTTGTGTGCTCCAGACCAACAAAGAAAAGTATCATCCAGACTGTTACCAGCAAAAGTCCAAAGCAAAAGCCAGTCCAAAAGTTAGGGTCTGTCATGGTCAAGTGCCCTTGGAAAAGGTAACTCGTGCAAAACCACATTCTGCATTTTTGTGTGCATGCGTCAGTTTGCTTTCCCCAGCGTTGTTTTGGTTGCACATACAGAATAACAAACTTGCACGTAAAAAAGATGCCAATTATGAATGGCCCCTAACGTCTTTATCCTGGGATTACCACTCTAAATTACTACACTAAGTAAATGGTATTTCAAACATATGGGGCAGATGATTTTTGTTGGGGCACGTTTGTCTCTCCGTGCCTTCCCCAGCAAGATGCTAAACCCACTACTGCAGGTGTGCACTGCAGATGCCACTGATGTGAAAGCACACTACTTTCTGCTCTGCTAGCATGTGCGCTGTGAAAGAGGCGTGATGCCATGCCTGTGTTATGTGCTGTGCCTGCAACCTTTATTCAACTAATTTCACTTACCTCAATTTTTCATGGTATTTCAGAGTATTATTTGTTAGGAAATGTGACTTTAAGTTTATTCATATTTAAACATTTTAACATGTCGTCATCTTGTTAAATGGAGAGTTACAGACCAGAGTAAAGGTATATACTCCCACCTAAGATCATGATGTGTGTAGTATCATAGTTTAGCGAGGGCTGTTTGCATCCACATGGTCTTTATTTTGAGTGAATCCGTGTCGTGATGACATCATAGAAAGTGTCTAGACCCCGAATTTGCAGGAAATCCATGGCATTTCAGAAAAAATAAACTTGCTTGCTTGGCTGGAAATTGTACAGAACCACCTAACAGAGTCCTTAGCTTAGCCAATGGTATGGAACTAATAGATAATTATTTAAAACAAAACTTACCCTCGGATTGCTGATGTACAAAAACTTCCCATTTCATTGGCTGGGTCCATAAACGTGTGTGTGTGTGTGTGTGTGTACACTCTGAACTTTGTAATAGCATTTGTGTATGACTTAACATTGCAGAAAACAATGCATTATTGCATCATTTGCTTGAATAAACTCCACCACAAATATATCAAATAAATTTAGTTGCAATATTTGACTCATGAATCAAACTGAATCCTGAATCTGGTTCATCCGTGTCTGTCTCTGTCACTGTGCTGTTTGATGCAGTAGCCTATATGCACATTGGAATGTTGGATGTAGAGAATCAGCTTATTTAAAGGCACACGGTACAAAAATAGCCACACTGTCATCTGAGTCTAAAATGGGCATATTCAAGAGGGTATAGTAAATTTTCTGATGGGTATTTTGAGCTGAAACTTTAGACACATTTGGAAGATACCAAAGACATATCTTACATCTTGTTAAAGGGGTAATATAGAAACCCTTTAAGTTATTATATGTAATAGCTAAATATATTGTAAATAAACTATAAATAATAAACATTAAATGGTCCAGGCACTACATCATTTTCTATGTCCGGTACTCTAAGAATTAGCTCATAAATTCGAATTAATTCAAATTAATTCTCAGAGATTCGAATCAGAAGACTCAAATGACTGACTAAAAGTCAGAAACAGGTTAACACGTACACTTACGTCATCTATTGGTCCACCCTAATAGAAGTAAGCAGCGTGATTTTAGCTTTAGTAAATCTATGTTATATTATTACGTGGCCAACAATAATAATATAAAACAGGACTTCAGTATTTATTCAAGCAAGGTAACAAGACCATATAGCTGAGGCAGTAACTTAGAAACACATACAACTCCGACAAGGAACTTAAAATGAAACAATTTTATTAAGCTAAACACACAGTACACTACTCTAAAAGACAAACGTACAGATACACACACACACACACACACACACAGTTCTGGAAAGGGTGAATGACAGAGGATGAACAACAAAGAGTCCCTAACGTCTCGCACTTGCTAAGTTCTTAGCATTGCAACCTGATAAAACCACCAAGCAGAGAATCTGACTAAGGTTTACTGCTTAAGTTTAACACCAGCTTCAGCAAGGAGTGAACGTTGTTAGTGTTACTTGCGTTTTGTTGACCAGTCACACTCGTCAGCTGGTTGAGGGAAACTCCGGCGAAGCCGATTGGTTGCAGCGTGTTGACGTGGCGGGGATGTCCTTTGTTGGAGAGGGTTCTCCTTCGTCTTCTGAAGGGTGGGACTCCCTGTCCCGATCACGGAGAGTTTGACGTCAGCACACGGGAAATTTGTTGAATGGGAATTCCTCCGGTAACTGCTCCGGCAGAATTACGAGACTTAGGAAGTAAGAGTTCAGAAAAGTTGAATGACTGACCCTACTGCTGGACGGGGCTGCGTCTGAGTGTTCACGGGAAAGCGGTTATACGAGCAGAACAGGGTCAGACTGAGTTCATGCGAGTCGCGAACGTACGCAGAAGCCCCATAGTGAACATACTTGCTTACATACGTTGTAAAACATACACAACTATTAGCAACAAAACATTAGAGCAAGCACACTTTTAAACGTGGAATGTCCAAAAATCGTGCTGGCTTTTTGTATCGAAACAATATGAGTGTTATCTCCTTCTTTACAGCACGAGGGAAGGGGGGAGGATCACGCGCCCGAAGAGACACACGTGTGTCTTTCTTCTTTTGGGTGCAAGTTAATTAACATAGTCATGTGACAGTCAAATGGCCGGATTTTCCCGATGGGCCATCAATTTTTAACCGATGGTTACAACACATCCTTTGTTTTATAAAGTTGGAAGGAGAGTGTGTATTGGAATTAAGCTCTGGGCGATACTTATTTAAGAAGGAGACGAAGGGGCGCAATGAGGCTTTCATGACTGCTGGTTTTAACTCCACTTAGAATATGGCTGAGTTCCTACAATGAATAAACATATTTTGTCCTCCTCCTCTTTCCTCAGTCACATGGCCCATTATGTGGGCCTTTGTCTCCTCAGGTGTGAATCACTGCATTAGTAACAGCTATAGAGTCAGTTTTAGAAAACAATATAATGTCAATGTAATGTTCTTTAAGCAAGTAAACAAGATGAGTTTCACATAATTATGAAAACTTTAATCTCTTAAGGCCCAAACTGTTTTTACATGCATTTTTTATTTCTCTTTGCTATTTGGGCTTATTGGAAATTAATTAGAATACAAACCTAAGTATCATCTTTTGATATAATGTACTTACATATGTGGACACTCAAGCCCTAGGAATATAAGCTACAAGATCAATTAAAGATAAGCCAAATTTCTGCTTTTGTGGCTTCTCAGATGTGATTCTATGATCTAGTAATAAGTACTAGAACTAGAATAATTTGGGACGGTTGACAGTTGCATCCTCTGAACTGCCTCTGTGTGTATGTGTAGAAGTTAATGTATCATAGTGTAGCTCAATAAACCCTTGTTTCATTTTCGTAAGAAATGTGTTTATGTTTATGTGCTTCTAAGTCATTGCCACGAGCTGTATATTTTGTTACCTTGCTAATATTTAACCCAATACTTGTGTTATGTTATCATTGGCTACGTAAATAATATAAATGAAATTGGTAAAATATGTTGCCTTCTATTTGCTGGACAAATGGTAGATAAAGCATAAAGCTTTTAATCTGATTCAGTCTGACTCAATTGAGTTGAATCAATTGATTCGAATCTTCAAGATTCGATTCCTTGAAATGAGCTAATAAATTCCTGATTTATCTTTTAACATACATTGATCCCCTACATTACACTTTTTGCTGCTCATATGTTTATAAGTAACTGAAAAAGCACAAATGTCTGAGCACATCAGAACATATCCAGGGCCCCAAAACACCCTCAGACCCTAGAGGGTTAATGCCAAAGCTTTGAGTGATTTGCTGGTTATTGTCTGGGCTGCTGGTTGTTCTGCCTTTTCCCAAGAAATCTGTGAAATAGTATACTCTGTAGACCCCTTTTCTGGCTCCATAATCAATTTAGGTAATAATATTAAGTTAATAATTCAAATTTTGTTATGGTTTATGGGTCTGTGTGATTTTTCTGTACCTTATGTTCTATGTGGTGTGTTTGTGGTGTGCAGATGTGTGTGTTTTTAGGTGCCTATTTATACAGCCGGTGTTTCGCTGACTGGTAATCAGTCCGTTGCTTTTTTCATGTCTCTTTCTATCTGTTGTCAGAACCTTCTGCATCTAGATCACTGGTGTCAAACTCTTGGAGGGCCACAGCTCTGCACATTTTAGTTTCAACTCTAATTAAACAAACCTGATCAAACTATAATTAAGTAAATCAGGCTTATTTGAAACCTACTTTACTTTACTTTAGAAACCTAACCTACTACATCCTGCTTTGGTCCTCTACCCCAAACACAGCTTGGAATCCCCAAATGCAGTCAGACAGTGGGCAACACCAAAGCTCCAAAAATGCAATTTTTAAAAATTAAAATAGCTGACACAAAGCGTGTAATGTTTCGAGTACACTGCTCTTCAGCCCAACCCAATAAAGACTGCATAGCAATAAATATCGATAAATGTGCGATAAAGAAAGAGAAGATAAGTGAGTGAGTGCATACTACTGGTGTCCCCCACCCACAGAGCCAAGGAGTCACACTCACGTTGATGACATAGGCAGACCTGTCCGGGCTTCTGGAGGCTGTTTTGATCTCCTGGATGGTCAGATTCGGGAGCACGCCACAGCGGTCAAGTAACCCGTCATGAATCCACAAAACCGCCACTGATGTCTGGGCTGGACTCGAGGTGATCTGGCAAAAGCCAGTTTCCCCTAGCAATCAGACTAGACTTTTCCAACATGCCTCAAACACCATGAATGGTTTAACTAAGTTTTGTTGGTGCCCTAAAGCAAGAAAAAAAATTGTCATTGTACCCACCATCCCCCTTTCAGGACATCTGAATTCAGGACCGAAGAGGTACTGCGACGGCCGTGTGGGACTTGAAATGGCTATTCTTTCCTTTCAAAGGATCCATGGTATGACCCTTCATTCATAAGAGTAAGTCCACGAAATTACATATCATCAAAAACTTGATGGGAGGTCAGAGAAAACCGGGGTCAGGGCACATACCACCAGGCGCAGGACGTTCTGACAAATAACCTGGGAACGGGGGCCGCTTGGCAGACAGCCTGGCGTTTTGGCTGGGAGAAAGATTGAAGCAGTGAACGTTGTCTCTTCCTTCCAGAGAGACCTGCCATCACCCAGCTCCTCCACAGGCCTCCGGCTCTATCTTCCTTTTAGTTCCAAGGGCCCCCTTTGAATGAACTTTCAAGGGCTTTCACCCGAGCAAAGCTCGGGCCCAGTCGCGCTTTCTGGGCTTTGCTTTGGCTGCCAGTGACCTCACCTGAGCAAAGCATGACTAGGAATCGTGTCACAGTTCTTAAGGCCCCGCTTCCAGAGAATTTCTTCCATGGCTGAACTGAGCCTAACTCTGGCCGGGAAAGCATCACCTTCTCCGGAGCAAGCACGAGCCCTGTAGGGGTCCCTGAAAGAACACCAGTTTTCCAGCATTTCCTGGACACCCCACACACTTAAGCTCTGAAAGTTAATTGCACACACCAGCTATACGTGCCATTGGTGCACTGGAGTGGCAAGCCCTTTGAGGCACCAACTCATAGTTCTACCACCTCTCCTTAAAAGTTCCGAGCTGGCTCTGGTGCATCCACTGCTTGTGGCTCTACCGCCAAGTTCCAAGTTGGCTCTGGAACAACAACCATTTGTAGTTCCACCACTCAAAGCATTCAATTTTGGGGTTAGCTCTGGGGCAACCTCACCTCACATTTGAGCCATTGAGTATTTTGAGAGCACCTGGTGCTTCTCCGTGCCCTCTCTAGAGAGTCAGCCGAATTTGAAGATTGAGATTAGGTGACCAAAGCCCTTTTCCATATCCCCGATGGCACGTCAGAGAAATTTAGGGTGAGAGCGCATACCTCCAGGCATGGGACATCCCAACCCCTAAGTCAGGAACGGAGACTGCCTGACGGGAATGGCCTGGCACTTTGGCCTCTGAATAAACGACTGAAGCGTGTATTTTAGTTAGCTTAGCACTCAAAAAAGACCCTCAGCTGGCCGTTCCAGTGAGACCCACCATCCCCCAAGTGAGAGTTTGATGATCACAACTTTAACATTGTTCCAGACAGCAAAAAAGACCCACCATCCACCATCTGTTTTGACATTTAAAAAAAAAAAATTGGAGACCATAGATTACAAAATATTCTATCTCATGGAGTGGTCTCAAAATGGAATATTCCGCTCCATTTGCTCCAACTTTACATTTAAACAATCATGTATATACAGTATATATAATATGAGCTGTTTGAAATGCTGCACTGCATGAAACCTTGCTTATTAACGTGTGTGTGTGTGTGTGTGTGTGTGTATGTGTATGTGTGTGTGTGTGTGTGTGTGGGTGTGTGTGTGTGTGTGTATATATATGTATATATATATATATATATATATATATATATATATATATATATATATATATATATATATATATATATATATATATATATATCTGCGCATTCCAGATTAGTCAGATTTCCTCTTCTGAAAACTCGAAGGCCCACATTTGCTTGCTCCGTGCATCAAGACCTGCAGGAAGATCCAACTTCCTCCAACCACTGCATTAACAGCAGAAGCGTAAACATATCACTATACACAAAATGTGTTTCAGTATAAGATATTCTAATTCTAATTAGATGTTTGTATCTGATATTCATTCATAACAAAAAACTTTCTCACTTGTTGATTGTTTTAGAATTATGTTTACTTTATTATACTCTAGCCTGTTAATCCTCAACTTAATCACCTTCATGACTCATGCCTATGCACTTCATTATTGTATATTTAAAAATTTTAGTTTCTTTTGCTTATTCTTTTGTTAATAAATACTTTTTTACAAGTCAGATAATCTCACTATCCTACAGATTTGGCCAGATAATAAACTCCTTCAAAAATTCATTTCAACAAACTTTTGTTATTTATTGCCACAGTGAAAACTGTGACTGGTGCCTCGTTATTACACAGTGCATGAAATATAATATCTAAAAAAAACAGTAATAAAGGCACTTCAATTTTTTTTTTTTTATACAGTACAGTAATTGTTTTCCATTTGCAGTCCCATAACTGTTTTTGTTTTTGTTTTATTGATGTAATTACCATGTAGACTCTGTGTGTCTTTTTGTATAGTCTAGAAGTGGAGAATGGACCATCTATTGGCTGCAGTCCACTGGATCTACAAGCGTCACCAGCCTCTGGTTTAATCCTGCATCCCAGTATGGCCAGTCACTGTCAGCGGCGTGAGTCTTTCCTTTACCGCTCAGACAGTGACTATGACCTGTCACCCAAATCCACTTCTCGTAACTCCTCCCTTGTCGGAGAACAACTGTAAGTAAAAACAAAAGCTTTTCTTTGCTCCTTTACTAACACCATGATACTGCAATACTGGTCTAATGAATAAAATTGCTCAGTGCTTCTACAAACCAGAGTGCATCCATGCATGAGGAAAATCTTCTTTTAATTTACTTACATTCAGGCCATACATGATTGAAACAAACATTAAAGGGCACCTAGGTTACCCCTTTTTTCAGATTTATTATGAATCTTTTGTGTCTCCAGAATGTGTTTGTAAAGTTTCAGCTTAAAACACCCATCAGATTTTTTATTATAACTTTTATAAGATTCTATTTTATACATTTTTGCAGTGGGTGGCTGTTTTGCTGTACTGCGCCTTTAAGGCTAGTCCTCCCCGCCCACCGTTTCTAATTGCCTTTTTGCATGCCTTAATCTCCTCCCTCGGCTGTGTCAGACAACAAAAAGAAATAAAGGCAGCAGATCTAACGTAGCGTTTGTGAGAAATACTACAGTAAAAACTTTACCAATGAGTATTTGATGCATGTGTTGTGTTAAGTTACAACGATGAGTCACACACAATGTCATTACAAAGTTCACGCGCACACACACAGACAAACACACACAGACCCAGCACGGACATGATACGCACATTAGCTTTGCATTCTTTTTGCACATGAATGTGACAGGATACAGGTTAATCTCCACTGCTCTATGGATATCTGTTATGTTAATGTACAAAATAAACCTGATTTAACATCCACAAACTGAGATTGAAGCATCTTCCTTTATAATTGTTCTGACATGCGGCTGTGCTGATGAAGTAAAGCTGAAGTAAATCGCTGTAATTCATTACACACATGCACTGTTTTAAAACATTTTAAACTTGTAAAACTCTCTTAAAATGCTTCTTGATTACATTTGATGATGATTGATGATCCTAGCAAACTGAACAGACATTTTAAGCTGTGGTCACACGGGGCTTTTCCTCCCATAGACTTCCATTCATACGCATGCGAATGCGTCAGACCGGAAAAGCAAGGTCATGCGTCAAGTTTTGCATGTCGCTGGGGTGCAAAGTTCAAGCTTGGTGAACTCGAACCTGGGAAATCGCATCACTTGACTGCGTGAGACCAATCGAGGATCAAAACAGGACCTCTCTGGACAGAAATTTAAAACATGGAGCAATCGCTTGCTTTTTTAATGTCTAATCATCTTGTTTAATCCCGCCCCTTTTCGCTGCGCCATACGACAGAATTTGGCACACACAAAGCCCTGATCAATTTTAGCTTTTAAGCAGGAATGATGATGTTAAAGACATAATCTAGCACATTTATTAAAAATTGCCATTTAGAGATTAATAAACTTCATCTACTTAAATGAAATATTTGATCTTTTACCGGTTTTACAGACAAAGCTTACATAGTGCGTATGTGCTCAGGCGGCTTGTGTACACCAATAGGAAATGACGTGTGCGTGTTTTTAAACTGCGAAAACGCAGGGCACAGCACACATGCAGCGCACAAATCTCTTACTTAATCTCACTTAAAAAAAGAAATACCTTTAAATAGACCCAATCAATCTTTCGCTTTAGATTTTCGCTTTTGCTAAATAATTAATTCACCGCTGCCTGTAACGATGATACCATTGTCCATTGCGATGTTTCACATTAGACATCGTACGATGCCAAATTGGTCGACATCGCCCAACCGCAGTGGAAAGTAGGAATCACTGGTCACTTTATTAGAGATTGCTTAATAAGCAAAAGCCGGTTTGCATTAGCTATACTCTACTATTAGAGCATATTAGGGCCCCAATATATATATATATATATATATATATATATATATATATATATATATATATATATATATATATATATATATATATATATATATATATATATATATATGTATATATATATATATATATATATATATATATATATATATATATATATATATATATATATATATATATATATATATATATATACATATATTAATGATAAAACTTTTGAATTACAATCTCAGGAAATTTAATTCAAGAAAATATCAAATTGCTAGGGTATTTAATTTTTTTATAGATTTAGTGCAAGATTTAGCACAAGGGATTATTGAGAAGTAAAGACATTATATTAGCAAACTATGACTTTTTTTAATATTTCTGAGGTATCTGAGTCTTTTGTACTAAAATTTAAGTCACTAGAGCTAAAAATGCTTTTGAATGTGACTCTTTTTTTTTAAGAATGCAAATGTTTTCAGTACACCTTTAACTTACCAATAAGACATTATGTTCCAAGTGCTGGAAGTCAGCAGTAATAACACCCATATTTAAGACTGGTGATCCTGCTAATCTGATTAATTTAAAGGGCCATCAATTGCCTCTAAAATATTTGAAAAGGTTGTTTGTAATCACCTGGTAGAGCATTTCAATTAAATTAAATTTCCAATACACTCTATGCAGTTTGGATTTAGAGCTACGGAGACTGCAAGCTGCAAACTGAAAGGAGTCATATCTAAAATTTGACTAAGATTTGCCTGCAGTGTGTCCAGAAGTTCAGATTCAGATGTATGCAGACGACACAGTAGTATACACTCACACAAAAAAACAAAAACAAAAAAAAAACAAAGAACAAGCTGCTAACAAACTTTCTGCTGCACTCAAAGTTCAGATTGTTTATGTCGTTCATGTCTTACCCTCGATTTAAGTAAAACTGTGGAAATGTTTTATTGTTTTTGTTTTCAATCAAGAAAAACGAGGAGCCTTGCTCTGATATTTAACTTAATGGAGAAGTGCTAAGTAATTTTGATCATTTTAAATATTTAGGTATAATTATGGACTATAATTAATACTTTAAAAAAAAATACGGTGTCCGAGAGAGCGTAACATGCTGCAATTTAAGAAAACATGCAATTACAAAACACCAAAAAAAAAAAAAAAACACCAGCAAATTGAGAAAAGATCTTTATCAGTTTGAGAGCATATGTGTTGCAAATTCTCACACCGCAAAAACATTAAGAAAACATGCTGCAAATTCTCACAATGCAAAATAAGATGCAAATTAAAAAACACAATGCAACGCAACACAATGCAGTCTCGTGAATTTAAAAAAAATATTTCACACAACACATGTAAGTAGCAGGGAAAACAATGGAAATTTTTCAAGGGCACCTGAAAATGTGACTGAGGAGAGAGGATCATTTTGACAACACTATATACACTGTATGTGGAACATTAGAAAAAGCTTTCCTTTTTCATAACATTGTTGTGCAAACATACCCAAAGTCAAGAAAATCAAAGCAGCTGTAAAATGAAATGAGAGAAACTACAGAAGCAATGATGAATTAATGCTTATCGTATCATGCTTGAACCTGAGAGACAGTATGTTCTTGACATATTAGTTAATGTCTTTTACATGAAGTGTGATGTAAACAACAGTACTGTCTTTTTTTCTTATTTTGATTGTTGTCAGACATGGCGAAGACCTGATTGTCACTCCTTTTGCTCAGGTATGTTTACTAATTGCTTTTGGCAACTTTTTGCAACTTTTTGGCAAAAAACACTGTGTTTGCATACTTTTGATGTCCTGATTTTATGCAGTATTTCTACTCCTGTGATTTTTGTACAGGTACTTGCAAGCCTTCGCACTGTTAGGAATAATTTCAGCATCCTGACAAACGTGCCATGTCCCTCAAGCAAGTAAGTTACATTTGCATGTAATATGACGTAATACCACAAGAGGGCACAGATTAATTTATATGGCTTATTCTTCGAATTTTTTTTTTTTTTTTTTACAATTGATTTGACACTAATTTTAGAACCCTGACAATTTCACATATATAAAACAGTGTATATAAAACCCGGTTTACATTTTTTTTAAATCACCGGAATTACATCTATGTTCATATATGTTTGAAAAAAAGAAAAGAAATTATATATATATATATATATATATATATATATATATATATATATATATATATATATATATATATATATATATATATATATATATATGTATATACATATGTATATATATGTATGTATGTATGTATGTATATGTATGTATATATATATATACACATATATATATATATATATATATATATATATACACATATATATATGTCTAGCCGATGAAGGTAAATCCATATGATGGCGAGAATGATAATTTCTTCTTCTACATGTTTTACGATGGTTGACAACAAACTTTTTGGTTCTTTACTGCCACCTCTCACTCTGGTCGTTGACGTGTGTATATATATATATATAGTTTAAGTCAGAATTATTAGCCCCCCTTTGAATTTTGTTTTCTTTTTTAAATATTTCCCAAATTATGTTTAACAGAGCAAGGATTTTTTTTTCACAGTATGTCTGATAATATTTTCTCTTCTGGAGAAAGTCTAATTTGTTTTATTTCAGCTATAATAAAAGCAGTTAAAAAATTTTAAACACCATTTTAAGGTCAAAATTATTAGCCCCTTATATATATATATTTCATATAGATAGTCTGATTATTTCCTCATGCATTTTTTTTTTGCCTCACTTAACAGAAGATCACCAATCAGCAGTCAAGGACCAGTGACCAAAGTCAACCTGTCAGGTAAGATTTTCTAGGATTGTTAACCAGTGTTGGGAGTAATACGTTACAAAAGTAATGTATTACAGTAATGTATTACATTTTCCAGTAACGCAGTAGTGTAAGGCATTACTTATACATTTTCAGTAATATTTTACTCGGTACATGTTCAGTAACGCGTGCGTTACAACAAACTTTTCGCCCACAAGACATTACCAAATAAAAAATACCGCAAGTAAGTTCTATTTTCTGTTCGTGGTTAGTGAATATATGCGCGTTTTGTCATTAATATCCCTCTGGCTATTGGAACTTTTTTACTTTGAACGCTGAATGATTTCAGCCTCTGAGCTCGAGGTCCGAGGCTATTGGCTCAGCCCGGTTCACAGTAAAGTCAAGCCCTGACGTGCAGCGGAAGAGCGGCAAAATAGATGAGCAGAAGACAGTACATTCGCGAGATGGACGTATGTGCATATGGCGTTATTTCACTGACAACAGTCGTAAGCGCAGTTTTACAAGAGCGCATTCATGTAATTCTCTGTTCGTGGACAACTCGACCGCAATTTTTTTTTTCTCAGTCGCATGCACTCAAAACACGACTGCTCACGTGCGAATCATTCCATCATGATCTGCTCTGGCTCCGTCAGATGATGCAGACTCACATTTTGTGCCTCATGTTTACTCTTCTTTTCGTGCTTTTGCTCTCCAGAGATCCTCCTGTTCAATTGGTTATCCCAAGAATGTTGATATGGTTTATATATTGCTACGGTATTTATTAGCAATACACGAAACACTAAAAGGTTATGATAAATTCTATAATAAATACTTGTGTTTTTGAGTGTTAGATATACTGCCTATGTTTTAGGCTAGTATTATTTACAATTTGTTAATGAATGCTTCAGCATACTGTAGTATTAAGAATAGTGAACTGATAAAATGAAATACAAAGTGTAGTTTTACTACAGTAAAGTGTGGTGAATTGTAGTATAGTATACCCTATATTGTAAAAAAAAAAACTACAGCACTGGGTAATTTGTTTATATTACGCTTGTGTTACCATAGCAACTAGTATTAGCACAACTGATTAATTGAAGTACTTTACTGTAGAACTGTTCAAAACACTGTACATGACAGGGAAAATGTCCTCCACAATCTCATCAGCAATGTGGAAGACAACAGACGTGTTCAATTTATTTTAGTTGCCTTGATAAAATGGGATTGATAGTGAGATTTATTTGAGTAGTGAATAGTTCAGTAGGCTATAATACCTCATTAAGTTTTCCCCTATTTTTATCGGTTACATTTCTGCTTGCATTCGTTATATTTTTGTTTAAAGTTGTTTTATTTGATTAGTATGGTGCACCTTTTGGATGTTTAATAAATGTTTTTTAAAAATGTATTCTTTGCATTCAACTTCTTTTCTCTGTGTCTTAAGTGTTTGAAATTGGAAATATTTCATCATATAACAAACAACAAAAAAGGTTATAGTGGATTCGATAAAATTTTTTATATGTAAGTCTATTTTAGTATTTTGGTTATTGTTAATAAATAGTGTACAAATATAATGCATGAGCATTATATTGAGAAAGCTATGTTCATCATGCTCACTTTGTGCATGACAGTTTTGTGTTGTGAACCTGAATTTAAAGTGAATAGAATAATGGCAAGATTAAGAAAAAAATGCATCTCGTCATGGCATTGGAGTTTACATATAGGCCTGTTGTGTCTAATATGAAAATAGCCAAGCTATTCACAGATATTGTCAGATAATCACTTTACCTTTACCATACTTTCAACAGACTTTGATCATTTGTGATTCTGGCTCTTAGCCTTTCTTGCATTGTCTTGAGCCTTCACGTTGCCAAATATATACTATATTGTTAGTAGCCTGGATAGGTCACCGTCATTCTGCTACATCATATCGCTTTCTACTGGATGTAAAATGCTCTGCAGTACATTTAGTCATTTTAGAATGTTAAGTTCTAATTCTGTAGTTATTTTGGTGAAAGTAACTAAAAAGTAATATAAGAGTAATGTAACATATTACAATTTTGAGACAGTAATATTGTAAGGTAAGGGATTACTTTTAAATCACAGTAATAAGTAATCTGTAATATATTACAGTTTGGAAGTAACTTGCACAACACTGTTGTTAACAGATATTACACTGTGGAAAATTCCTATGCAGTGCTGGTAAGCATCAATGTGACTTTAATCTCTAATTACACAGCCACAGCTGCTCATCATAATATTTAGTTGAATACCAAAACATTATTAAGGGAATACAGTGATCTGTGTTATAAATAAATAAATGTTTCCATCAATTTTTAAAATCTCTTACACTACGTAGATGGTCTCCACAACTCTCTCTCAATTTGAGTAGCATAAAATTTCCACTGCTCTGAAGAAAAGAGAAATGAGGCGTAGGGTTGAAGGGGAGGAATGAAAGTTTGAGTAAGTTGACATGCTTGTTTGACCCCTCTCACACTTACACACACAAACCACAGTGATGTTATCTATGTTAATTCAGCACAGGAGTGCATAAAAAATGTGTATGTGGGTGTGTACAGTGATGTGTGCTCAAGCATGCTTAATTATAAGAAGCAAAACAATTAAAAATGATTTCACTACATCTCTGGGTTGGGGGCTCAATGGTACCCACTTATGTTCTCGCAAATCTTTAGTTATCTTTTTAATCAGTGAGGACCAGTGAAATGTCCTCACTGGATGGTAATTTTCATATCTTGACTTACTATATGTTTTTATTGGTGTCTAGTCTTTGGCACATGTATCTGTGAGGGTTGGGTTTAGGCGTAGGGGTTGACCACAGACAGTATCATTAACCTTAAATAAAAACAATGAAAGTCTGAGTAAGATAGGAAGACAATTCTGTCTGTGTGTGTGTCAATGTTATTATAGTTTTAAACTAGTTTTATTTAAAAATTTGTTTTAAATTTACTCTAAATGAAAGTGTCATTTTAGTTAATTGCATTAACACATGCTGTTTAGTTTTTATATAAAGTTAAAGTCATTTTTTCTTTGGCTTAGTCCATTATTTATCAGGGGTCACCACAGTGAAATCAACCGCCAACTATTCCGGCATTTGTTTTATGCAAAGGATGCCACTCCAGCTGCAACCCAGTACTGGGAAACACCTATACACTCTCTCATTCACACACACTCATACTCTATAGCCAATTTAGTTTCCACACGGAAATGCCAACTGATTCAACCAGGACTCGAACCAGCAACCTTCTTCAGTCAACGTGCCATCCTATATAAGGTTTAGTTTTCGTAATTATAGTAAAGCAGAGTTAACAGAACATTTCTAGTGTAAGTAAAGTAATTCTAGTGCAAACCATTTGGCAAGTGAAACCTATCCCAAATGCAACTTAAATGTATTAAAGTAAAAATAATACTGACGATTCAGACAAACCTTTTTTTTCATTAAAGATAATATATAGCTTAACACACCTAGTTACCATCTTGGTAATTGAAGATTACTACACATTTTATATATATTTATAAAACTTGTTTTAATATATAAACTGTGAGTAATGTTTTTTTTTTTTTTTTGTAAAAAAGCCACCTACAGGCATTTCATGAAATCTGCCAGAGAATGCATGCTTATTAATTCTAAAAACTAAATCAATTTATAAATTAAAAATATTTTTTGGCTAAATATAATTTTATTCAAGTAAATTTTTTCACTGTTGTTTTGTATATTGTTGCAATATACACTGTAAAAAATATCAGTAAATTGACAGTTTTTCCATATTTTGTGATTCATGTTTTTTTTTACTTATTTAGGCTTTTGAATTGCACTATGGGATCGTGTCTTTCCTCCAACAACTTTTAACCTTAAAATGTTTGCGAAAGTGATTTATATGAACATTTTTAATATGTTGTAATATAAAGTGATGTATCGTCTGGGTTGGTGTTTTAATGTTATGCTGCAAAAACCTAGTAATAAGCTGACAGTACATTTTCTGTTATTTTACAGACTCATTTCTCTATATATCGTCACCTTAGAATTATAAGGTTCTATCTGACATTTTTTTTGTCAAAATTGAGTTATTGACATATTTTTATTAAATGACAACTTATTTACATTATGGAATGTTTTTTTTAGAAGTTACGTTTTAAGACTTTTTATTTAAAAAACAAAAACGGTTTATCTACAAAGTTGAACTCTAGCTTGGTTCTATAAAGTTCTGTCTGTTAGCCAATCAGCATTTTTTAATGCATGTGCGAAGATCAATCAGGATCAGCTTTCTTTGTAATTTTGCCGGACTGCTCCATTGACAGCGGGGAAAGACCAGAAAGACAAAATTACACAAAATCACAGTCGACTAAATAATGCACCACACAAAATTGAGAAGAAACCTGAAACTGAAAAGATGTATGTAAATGTGATGATTTAGAGGCATTTTTTAACATTGGAATGAAATGTTATATTTTACATTGTTGAAAAAAAAACAGTTATTAAAAAAATGTAATATATTAAGTGTGAAATATTTTTATTTGTGTATGTATAGTCAGTGAAACATTCAGTGTTTATTAAACTCATTTGCTTATTGTCTGTTTTCTTTTAAAGCCTTTAAATTTGATAGTAAGCCTTGAAGGACAAATACTTAACTTTCAAAAAATATAATTCAGTAATTAATATAAAGCATAAAATTTAATAAATATTAACATATTGATTTGATAAAATTAACATCTGCACTGGACAAAATATTTAGCACAGCCTTGTATGATATATTTGTGCAAGAAAAAATATTCATCCTAAAACATGAAATAAATGATATAGAAAGCAAAAAATTTACTTTCTCAAGCATCAAAATATTGTTAAAACACCAATTTATATATTTTTATTGTATTTCTGGAAAAGTAATGCTTCAATGAATGATCTGCAAGATAGAACCTTATAATTGCAAGCGGAAAATGACTTTTCAGAATTAGAAGGTTCTACGTGCATTTACCGTGGTTTATTTACTCAAATTTGCAAATGTAAGAGAACTTTACATGTAGAGTACATTTAGGGTCTCTGTCATGTTAATGTGTGAAAGAGAACTGTTACACACATTGTTTGCTGTATGGAATGCAAAAACTTTCAAGCTCAATATCTCAAAGTTTAAACGCAGGTTCAAACGCAGATAGAACCTTATAATTCCAAGGTGACGATATTGTTTCTTAAACAATATGTTGTCTCAAACTACTGAAACGTCAATAAAAGTTACTTTGTTAAACTGCAGAGTTGAATTTTCATCATCAAAAGTCAACAGAGCAGAGATTAACTTCCTATAATGCATTTTACAACCATAAATAAATGGAAAACACAAAATACGGAAACTGTTAATTAATAGATATTTTTACAGTGTAATTATTGTGGTTAACCTCAGGTTTTTTATACAGTATAATGCTGTTTAAGTCACTCAATCATGCAGGATATTACTACAATGAATAATTATTATTTTTTTAATAATCATTGATTATTCACCATTTTTTCCTCCACATCCTTCAACTTTTTTACCGTCAAAAGTCTAAGGTTTCTATTCAGACAATTCCTACCACTCTTATAGCAGGGTGACATGGTAGGTTTGCTTGGAGTTCCACTTCTCGGGATAGTGAATCTCGTAAGTTACTGATCCCATCTTCAGGTCCTTGTCATTTTGTCAGCAGCTGGTTTAGCCTTGCATGCTGATGGTGTGGCCTAATGGTAAGAGTTGGACTTGTGATTCAAAGGTGGATTTGGGGCTTTTCCAGCACTCCCCTCTACCCTCAATATCAAGGCATGATTCCCCTGAACAAGGCACTGAATCCTTAACTGCTCCGCAGGCAGCACACTGCTATGGGTGTTTGGTTCATGGGTGTGAGTTGTTCTTGATAAAGTTGTCTGCAACATGCTTACATGTAAATGTAGCGATGTTTTTGTGCTTGCTGTTTCTCTTGCTTGTTCCCAGTACTGTTTCAGACAGTCTATCATCTCTAGCACACACTGTAAGATGCGTTTGTCCTTTCTCTTGGTTGCAGGACTCTCCATTCAGCTTTTTCACTGCCTGTCCTGTGGTCCTTGTACTTGCTAACCATAGAGGAGTTCAAAATGGTGAGAAACCTGTTGGCTTGAGGGAATGTATTTTGTTGGTGAATATAACAAAACATAGTCATTTGTTCCAGTTTCGCCCTGTGTCTGTGACAAATCTCTGCAGCAAATTTTTTAAGTTTTGGTGAAGTTGGTGTCTTGATCTGTCAAGATTCCCTCTAGTAATCCTACCATATAGAGTTGGACAGGGGAATGGATGGTTTTGGATGCCTCATTGCATAGTGACCAATTACAAAGATGTACTGGTAATTTGCACTGATTTTTTTTCCAACAGCCCCGTGATGTAAAAAAAAAAGGCGAAAGATTTATGTGACTGAAGCGAAATGTTGGAGGAAAATCCTTACCCCAGGTGGAGGAGTTCAAGTATCTTGGGCTTTTGTTAATGAGTGACTGAAGAATAGACCGTCAGACAGGTGGATTAGTGCAGCGGCAGCTGTAATGCGGTCGATGTACCGGTGCGTTGTGGTAAAGAAGGAGCTGAGCCGAAAGGCAAAGCTCTCGATTTACCGGTCAATCTATGTTTCTACTCTCACCTGTGGTCATGAGCTTTGGGTCATGACCGAAAGGACAAGATATCAGATACAAGCGGCCGAAATGAGTTTCCTTGATGGGCTATGTCTCTCGGCTGGCCTGGAAATGCCTCGGGATTCCCCCGGAGGAGCTGGAGGAAGTGTATAGGGAGAGGGAAGTCTGGGGTTCTCTCCTAAGACTGCTGCCCCCGCAACCTGGCCCTGGATAAGCAGATGAAAATGACATGACATGACAGCCCCGTGATGTCTGTGGCAATGGGTCTGGTTCAAAAATCTCAGTGGCAGGTTGCAATGGATTGCATGTGTTGCAGTGTGTCTGTACATAACTATAAACTGTTGACCTGTGAAAGTGTAAACTGATGCATGTAAATGTCTTTTGTTGTCCAGATGGACAGTTCATGATACTGTGAGTGTTTAGTGGAAGACGAGTATGACAACAGTTTAGCACACACGTGTCAAACTCATTTCCTGGAGGGCCATAACTCTGCACAGTTTAGTAATTAAACCCTAATTAAACACTTGCAAGCTTTCTTCGCTCTTGTACTCCCATCAGTAACTGTCTCCATGGTACTGCTTCACATCACAACAGGCATTGTTCAGTCATCAAAATTAGGGATGCAACGATTCACCATAAGCTGGTTGAAAATCGATTAAAATATGTGACGATTCAAACCGGTAGAAATGTTGAATGAATCACGATACATGTTTTGAACAGAGAGGGCGCTGTGTTTATAGGCACAAACTTGCTTTAACTGCACATCAGCGGTAAACAAGAGGTGGGGTAGCAGACTAAAATGACAAATACTGCAAAAAGACACTTACTTACACTAACAGAACAATGAATGTAATGCAGCACAGTGACAAACAACTGTCACAGACGTCTAAATGCAAAAAACTCTTAATAGGCCAAACCACGCAGACTGGAGGATTAGCATCTCCGCTTGCTCCGTCAAATGCTGATGGTATAGAAATTACACGGTGCATCAATAGCGAAAATGTGAAAATCTTTTTCAGATTGAAAGAGGAAGCTGTGCTGTTACAGAACCAGGTATTAGATTGTTCCTTTTCAATTTAGTTTTTGTATCTTTTCATAATTTGCTTATAATATCATATATGATATATTATAATCAGTAAATTATGCCAGTTGCCATTGCCCTGGAGCAGAAGGCGTATTGACCACCTCTGTACCTCTGACCACATCTGTACACACTGCTCTCTTGTTTAGGAAAGGCTTTCCTCTCCTCACCAGCCATCTCAGTCCCCAGTGAAAGAGTTTTTTCATCAGCAAGGGACATTGTAGATGTGCAAAGATCTCAGCTTATGCCAGAAGACAAAAAAAATCTGATATTTCTTATAAAATTTTTTAAATCCCAGCACAGTCACAGTTTGTTTATATTAAAGAGCCTTCTTTAATTTGTATTATTCATTCTTGGTTTGAAATTCATTTTAAATTTGCAATTTAGTTGCAGTCAAAGGTTTAGTTTGTTTATATTAAATAATCCTCTCTAGCTTATATTATGTACTTTTTTTATTTGGATTTTGTTTTAAAATTCCAATTTAGTGCTCTTGTTCACCTTAAATTTGTCTCAAATAATTTTGTTAAAAAATTGTAACTAAATCGTCAATCGTGAGGTAAGTATCATGAATCAGATCACATCTTGAGTCAGGTGAATTGTTACACCCCTAATCAAAATTGATTTCAACATAGACATACAGCTTTCAGTGTCCAATTAATGACTGTAAGGCAGTGTGTCAAAATCTATAACATAACTCGATTTCAGTATAGAGTTTCCATTGTCCAATAATTCCTGTAAGGATTGTTCTTTAACACATTGTAAATTGTCTAACTCAGTGAGTTAATTTCAAAGTCAATGGGCTCTATCATACATCTGGCTCAATAAGGCACAAGACGTGTTTTCGCATGATTTGTCGGAATTTTCAGGCCAGCGCAACCCTAATTTTCATGTTTTGCGCCAGCTTGTTTAAATAGCAAATCCATTTGTGCCACTTTGTGGACTCATGGGCATGTTGGTCTAAAATAGAGGTCTGTTAATGCGCATTGTTGGCTTGTTGCTATTTTGAAAAACTGAAATAGATCACGCCATTGACCAACTGAAAGCTGGTCTAAAGTCCAGCGCAGAGCACATTAGTTATGCGCCTATGCAGTTTCAAATGCTTACTCATTGCTAAATACATAACAGGGTGTGATGAATTAATGGATTAAAATGTTACAAAAATTATTATTTTCTACATAAATATAAAAACCACTACCTCAATGCCTTCTTCATGCTTCCATGCCTTTTAATCATTTCATTCATGACAATTTGCATTTCTATAATGTTGTTATTATTATTAGCAGTATTTATTATAAGCTTATTAGGGGCCAAACAGCAAAGCTGCGAATTATGCGTTCCTATTATTCTTCTTCTTTCGCTTCTTCTTCTTCTTCCACGGGATTTGAATGGCAGCCCATATAACCGTACATGGTTGTATAAAGTTGTATAATATGGCAGAAAGATAGAAGGTAATGGTTGTATAAAGTTGTATAATTTGGCAGAAAGATAGAAGGCAGTGTCAACATGAACAGCAGCAAACCTGAAATCTCTAACTCAAACTATCTAGCGCCACCACTTATCCAAAGTTTCACTTATGTTTATCATTATAACTTTTGAACCGAATGGGCCACAGTCAAAAATCTTTTTTCCTCTGAAGGCACCCTATAACGTTATTTTCCGTCATGAAATGTTTTTTTCACTATATTGAATTTTTTGCAAAACATGTTTGATCGAACTCGTCCCAGGCCGTTCATCCAATTTTCACCAAAATTAAATCACATGATCTACAGACCATGCTGACAAAAGTTATGGAATTCAAGTTGATTCGACCAACCGTTTTTGTTTAACTTGCGAACAAATCTAATGTAGAGCTTGCGAAAATTCACATTTACATTTACATTTAGTCATTTAGCAGACGCTTTTATCCAAAGCGACTTACAAATGAGGACAAGGAAGCAGTTTACACAACTATAAGAGCAGCAGTGAACAAGTGCTATAGACAAGTTTCAGGTGTGTAAAGTCTAAGAAGCTGAGCATTAGTAAATTTTTTTTTTTTTTGTGAGAGAGAGTACAGTTAGTGGTATAGCCAGAGAGGCAGTTAAGATTAGGAAGGAAAGTTGAGACTATACAGTTGAGTTTTTAGTCGTTCCTTGAAGGCAGCAAGTGACTCTGTTGTTCTGATGTAGTTAGGGAGTTCATTCCACCAACTGGGCAGATTGAATGTGAGAGTTCGGGAAAGTGATTTCTTCCCTCTTAGTGATGGAACAACGAGGCGACGTTCATTCACAGAACGCAAGTTTCTGGAGGGCACATATATCTGCAGATATGAGAGCAGATACGAAGGAGCAAAGCCAGAGGTCACTTTGTAAGCAAACATCAGAGCTTTGAATTTGATGCGAGCAGCAACTGGCAGCCAGTGCAAACGGGTGAGTAGCGGAGTGACATGTGCTCTTTTGGGTTCATCAAAGACCACTCGTGCTGCTGCGTTCTGAAGAGGTTTGATAGAATTAGCTGGAAGCCCGGCTAGCAGAGAGTTGCAATAGTCCAGTTTGGAGAGAACAAGAGCTTGAACAATGAGTTGAGCTGTATGTTCATATAGGAAGGGTCGGACCTTTCTGATGTTATAGAGTGCAAATCTGCAAGATCGAGCAGTTCTAGAAATGTGGTCAGAGAAGTTTAGTTGGTCATCAATCGTTACTCCAAGGCTTTTTACCATTTTGGATGCAGTGATGGTTGCTCCATCCATCTGGATTGAAAAGTTATGGTGTAGAGTCGGGATGGCAGAAACTTCAAGCAATTCCGTTTTCGCGAGGTTAAGCTGAAGATGATGATCTTTCATCCAGTGTGAAATGTCTGACAGGCAGGCTGAAATGCGAGCTGGAACCGAGGGATCATCAGGGTGAAAAGAGAGGTATAGCTGGATATCATCAGCATAGCAGTGGTAGGAAAATCCATGTTTCTGGATGACTGTTCCTAAAGATGCCATGTAGATAGAGAAGAGAAGTGGCCCAAGAACAGAGCCCTGAGGTACCCTAGTGTTTAGATGCTGTAGGTTGGACACCTCTCCCCTCCACGACACCCTGAATGACCTGTCCGAGAGGTAAGAACTGAACCATTGAATAACAGTGCCTGCGACGCCCAGTGACTCCAGCGTAGATAGCAGGATCTGGTGGTTTACAGTGTCAAAAGCAGCTGATAAATCCAGCAAGATGAGGACAGATGATTTAGAGTCTGCTTTAGCCAGTCTGAGATCCTCCACGACCGAGAGCAGGGCAGTCTCAGTTGAGTGGCCTTTCTTAAAGCCAGATTGCTTGTTGTCCATGAGGTTGTTTTGAGTAAGAAAGCCCAGGACCTGATTGAACACTACTTTCTTCAAAATCTTGGCCATAAATGGAAGCAGGCATACCGGTCGGTAATTTTCAAGTAGCGTTTGATCCAGGTTGGGTTTCTTTAGCAGTGGGGTTACCCTAGCCTGCTTAAATGAAGTAGGGAATAGACCAGAGTCAAGAGATGTGTTAATTATGTGAGTCAATGTTGGTATGACTGCAGGAGAAATGGCTTGCAAGAGATGAGAGGGAATGGGATCAAGCGGACAGGTGGTTGCATGGCTTGATAGCACGAGATTGGACACCTCAGACTCAGAGAGCTGGGAAAAAGAGGTGAGTGTGTGTGGTGTTGGTGGTGTATCTTGTGTGTTTGTTGTAGGTGCAGCAAATTGAGCACTGATTTTTGCAGTTTTGGTGCAAAAGAATGTAGCAAAGTCATCAGTAGTGAGTGTGGAGCATGCGGGTGGAGGAGGAGGATAGAGGAGGGAGGAAAATGTTTTAAAAAGCAAGCGAGGATTGGTGGCACTATTGACTTTCTGACGGAAGTATGTCTGCTTTGCAGAAGTAACCTCAGCCGAGAAAGAAGACAGAAGAGTTTGGTATGTTATGAGCTGTTCAGGATTTTTAGTTTTTCGCCAAATTCTCTCAGCAGCCCGAAGTTTTGAGCGATGCTAACGGAGAACATCAGAGAGCCAGGGTGCAGGAGGACTGGCCCGGGCTGGCCTGGAAGTAAGAGGACATAGTCTGTCTAGACATGATGCTAGCGTGGAGCAGAGTGTATCAGTGGCACTGTTCGTGTCAAGTGCAGAGAGTTTGCAAGATGGAGGCAGAGAGTTTGAAACAATGGTGGATAGTCTATTGGGTGAGAGAGAGCGTAGGTTTCTGCGAAAGGCAACTAGAGTTGGAGTGTGTGGCGGCTCAGGAGTAATGTGGATGTTGAGAGAGAGAAGGAAATGATCCGATGTTTGTAGTGGAGTTACTAGTGTTTGATCAGCAAGGCAATGTCGAGTGTAAATAAGGTCTAGCTGATTATCTGATTTGTGAGTAGCAGAAGAAGGTGCTCTTTTGAGGTCAAAAGATGCAAGCAGAGTCTGGGAGTCAGCAGCTTGAGGTCTTTCAATGTGAATGTTGAAGTCACCTAGCACCAACAAAATCAGCAAAATCAACTTGAAGAGATATCGTCATAACGCATTGACGTATTACACCAAACTTGGTGTGAGTTATGACAACCATGGTCTGAGGTTATCTGCAGCGTTTCGGAGCACTAGCCCCTAGTGGTCTGGAGATACAGAAAATAGCTTTTTTTGCTTATATCTTCTCAGGCCTTCGTCTAAAACTCATAAAACTGCTCTCCTCACATCCGACAGAGCATGCCAAGTCGAATAATGTCCATTTTTCCCAGGTCAGCCATTTTGGGCACCGCCCATTTAGATTTTTGATAAAAAATGCTATATTCCACAAACATATTCACGTATCATTACAAAACATGTTTTGCATCTTCAACATCATGCCCTGAAGGTACTCAAAAATTTCTGAAGCAGCGACACCTTGTGGCCAACAGTTATAATAAATTTTTGAAAAATGCTAATAACTCTTATAAACATTCTTTAATGACATGACATGTGTCTTTTTATATTACCTGGATCATGCCGAGACCATTGATATCAAATATGCCAAAATGAAAATGAACTTCCTGTCCGCTATTTTGTTTTTGGTTGAAAACCTATTTTTCGAACTCCTCCTAGACCGTTTTTCCGATTTCACCAAATTTTACTCCGATGTTCTCCATACCATGCTGAGCGTTCCATGCAAATTTATGGAATTCATGTTGATGTGCTGGCACAATGTCAAAGATCGTCTGAGAATGTAATTCTGCAATGTTTGAACATATTGGCGCTGAACTTTAGGTGTGTCATTGGCGCCTCACAATAACCACCACACATAAATTTGGCAACAAAATTCAGCGCCACCTAGTGGTTGTGTGTTCTAAACCCTTAACTAACCATCAATAATGAATCTTCCAAAATTGCAAAAAAATGTGGATTGCATAGGTTTAATGTGGTAAATTTGACATCAAATTATTTCTTGGGTCATGCTGAGAACATATTAAACATGCCATATTACAGCAAACTTCCTGTCCGCCAGTTTTTGTGAACTCCTCCTCGATCGTTGATTCAATTTTCACCAAATTTGACTCCGATCATCTTCAGACCATGCTGACAAAAAGTTACGGAAATCATATCAATTAGCAAAACGGTTGTCGTTTACGGCATCAACAAATTTGTTAGCACAATGTCAATGTGCATCTGAGCCTGCGACTCTGCAATACTTAAACATATTGACATTGATCTTTAGGTCCGTCATTGGCAACTCACAATGACCCCAACACATAAATCTGGTAACAGCGCCACCTAGTGGTCACGAGTTATCAACCGTTCACTAACCATCAATAATGATTCATAAATTTGCTAATACCTTTAGTCTGCATATGTTTATTGTCATAAAAATGGGTCATGGGTTCCTTGGGTCATGCCGAGAACATTGATACCAAATATGCCATATCTGGCTAAACTTCCTATTGATTTTGTTTAAAAAAACTCTTTTGCAAACTCCTGCTAGAACGTATACCGAAATATCACCAAATTTAACTCGGATCATTGTCAGGCCACGATAACTAAGTGTTGTGAAATTCATGTCAATAGGCAAAACATTTTTTGTTTAAAGCATCGACAAATGTGCTGGTATAATGTCAAACTGCATCTGAGGCTGTCTCTCTGCATTGCTTAAATATATTGACACCCAACTTTAGGTTCTTCATTGTCACCTAACACTGACAACAACACATCAAATTTGTAACTCTGCCACCATTTTTGGCCTCTGGACTGCTTTGCTCATTCTGGCTCTGAACTGCTTTGCTCATTCTGGCTGTAAAGTGCTTGGCCCCTTAATGGCTGCTTGCAGCTATATTTTATATTTGTTTTAATAAAAACAAGTTTATATTTGTCAACCTGTCGGTTTTGGAGATGTATGCATCACTATATGGGGGCATAAGAATAGGATGTGTGTTTGGACATAACTCTGTTTTTTGACCACACTTTGTCATTATTGTTCATTTATTCATTTGCAATAAATTAGAACTGAATTTAGAAATAGTTTTGAAACAATCTTTGTGCTTAAAAAACTAAATTAAATATGTAGGCTAATGGATGTCTTCAGCGCAGTGCATACAAAACCGTTTACTTATCCACAAAAGTAAAGGAGTAAAGAAAAGAGTAAAAGTAAAGAGAACGAGAAAGTAAAGAGGTCAAATGGAGGAGGCTCATTCTTTATCCTCACACTGCAGATGGTCTGTTTAATTGTTTCCTCGCTAGTGAAGCATTCTGTTTTTCCTCTTACAAAGTCTGCCATGTAAATAGCGAATGCACCATGGTGCGATGCAACTGACTCTTAAACGGAATGGGAGATTCTGATTGTTTAATGCACGTTATGCTCAAAACACACCCATAACTCATTAAGAGAATAAACACAACCCTGTTAGACCATGCACCATGGCGCAAAGCGTATTTTTCTATCCTTAAAATAGCAAAAGTGCATTCAGATATTCCCTTAATGCTTTTGCGCCATGCAGTTTAGACTTTGCACCTAGATTGTTAAAATAGAGTCCAATCTGTCTAGCTACAACCAATGCAAACTGGGTCATGCTCCGTAACCACACATCATAAGGTATGACCCTTAGCAGCTGTTTTCCTCATTGGTGTGGTCCTTTGGCTCTACCCATGTTTGAAACAGGTTATTTTGGCAATGGCTCCTGACCTCAAAATCAAGGTATGTAATGAACTGTAGCATCAGTGTACCATCATGGCATGGTGGCTTTTGTGGTTAGCACTGTTACCTTACAGCAAGAAGGTTGCTGGTTGCTGGCCAGTTGGCATTTCTGTGTGGAATTTACATGTTCTCCCTCTATTTGTGGGGGTTTCCTCTCTGGGTGCTCTATTTCCCCCCACAGGCCTAAGTCATGCAGTATAGGTGAATTGGATGAACTAAATTGGCTGTAGTGTGTTAATGAGAGAGTGTATGGTTGTTTCCCATTGATGGCTTATGGATGGAAGGGCATCTGCTGTGTAAAAAATATGCTGTTCATTCTGCTGTGGCAATCCCTGATAAATCAGAGACCAAACCAAAGGAATATGAATGTATGGACAGTATGTATGATGTATATGTGTATGTATGTGTGTGCATAAATATATACCTGTAATATAAATATAGTCATGGGGTAATAATATTAATATTGTTATGAGGTGAAGAATCATGTGACAATGAACATTAAAGTGCAGGCCCCAGGAGCTGGATTTATTTACAATAGTAACAACAAAGTGTAAGGTTAAAGGTGGTGTTCTGGTTCATGATGTGCTCTCTTCCTCTGGGTGCCAGGTGTCCATGTTGTGCTTCAGGGTGATCAGTCTACAACTTATTTCTGGTACTGTAGAGAGAGAGTGTGCGTGTATTCCTTGTTCTTTTCCAGGGCAAGGCTGATGACTCCTCGGGTGTGGACCTGACAGAGACCTGACAGATCTACAAAAGCTGCCCAGATTTTATAAAGGCCAGCATCATTGGCGCTGGTGGCTCCGGCCCGATGACACACAATAAAGTGGAACTTTGGAGCATGTGGAACCACTGTTGCACCCTTGCATTAGTGTTTTTCACTCTGGCTATCCACTCTAGTGGAGCTTGTTTGTGACCAGGGTGAACTTATGGCTGGTTAGACAGTACTGCCCACTTGATGGCCAGGGCTTTCTTCCCCACTGCAGTCTAGTTTCTCTTGTCTGAAGTCAGCTTCCTGGGACAGCTCCCAGTCCTGTGTCGGAGGCATCCATCTGCAGCAGGAAGGGGCAACTAAATTCTGGAGTGTTTTGCGTCATCAAAAAGTGGTACCTGCCAGTAGCCTTTAGTGAGGTCAAGGGTAAAGATGTACTAAGCCCTTTCCATGCAATCCAGCAACTCATTGCCAACTAGTTTCAGGGACACAGTAGATTGGTGTCTGGACATTGTGTTGGTGAATGTTAGTCTTTATGGGAGACACATCAGGAGAACACATCAGAAAACTGACCAATCTGGTATTGCAGCTCCCCTTCTGAGCAGCCAAGAGATGAGGGTTGATGTTTACAACCAAGGGATCAGAGGTGGAGAGCAACAAGCTCTCTAGTCATGACTTCTTCAGGAGGTTGATGTGGTACAACTGGTCAGTTCTTCTTTATCCCTGCTGCCATACATGGTAGGTAACAGGTTCAATTCTCTCCAGTGCTGCATAGGGACCCTGCCCGAAGGCCAGAAACCTTGAGGCAGCATTTGGGACTAGGACCATGACTCAGTTTCCAGGTTGGAATTCCTATGGTTGGACTGCTTGGTTATAGTGTGCGTTATAGTTATATATAGTGACGTGGGAATGTTGTGCTCTGACGACGTATTTCCAGACTAATGGCATGACATGGTTGATCTTCTCACTCATTTGTTTTATGTGCTCCATGATGGAATAATGGACTGCAGTCTGCTGCTCCCAGGCCTCCTTCGCCACATCCAGGAGGCCCTGGGTTTGTGGGCCGAAGATGACCTTGAATGTTGTGAAACCAGAAGCCTGGGGGACTACACAGATGCAACTTGAAGTACCAATCATGCTTGTCCTTCACAGTAACCCACCTCCGCATCTATTTGAGGGTTGATTAAAGCGCTCCACCCAGCTATCCATCTGGGGGTGGTAGACTATGGGCTCCTGGCAGGTGTTTCCATGGACACAGGTGATGGGCAAGGAGGTTTTTGACCCAATCTGGGGTGCAAGGATCTGTGCCTGTATCAGGCTAACTGTGCTGCCAAAGTCCAGCAGGGGCTTGAATCAGCCGCGCATTAATTTTGACTTCAACTTCCAGGGGCCCCTCAGCTAGGTCACGTAGATCACTGACAGCCCGATGATGATACTGGGGAAAAACCTGAATCGCATAATTTGTTTATTTGGTATGGTTTGTGTTAAGTTCAGAAAAAATGAGCACAGACAATTTCAAAGAAAAAATAAAGATATTTATTGGGTAACAAACACCAGACAATGCAACAGGCTTCACACAAATTACTGTGGATTTTTATGTTCTCTCATTAATTAAATAAAAGTAGGGTATTTTTAAAATTGTATGTTCAAATAAAATGTTTAAGAAAAATAAAGAGAGAAAGTGTTTAAACCTCCCTTTTTTCTGTTTTACATATTGACTTAACAGTCTCAACCAATTACATATGCTGATAATAATTATGTCAACACATTTTAACAATTGAGCACTTTTAGATTATTGGTTACTTTTGTTTACATTATGCTTGCATTACCAAGGCAACAATGCATTTTTATTAACAATCATTCCAGAGAGCTCCATTATTACTTATCAACACCATCGTGGTGAATGAACCTTAACAGATCTTTCTTTTAGTCCCAGCAAGTGCACTCTTGTGGATATTTTTATACAAATTACTATGGAGACATCTGTCAATCATTTCAGTGTGTCGAGTAAAACCCACATTTCTATATCACGTTACAGCGAGTCTCAAAATTGCTGGGGTTTGGATCCTACTTTTATGTCAGGAAATTTTACATTTACACACTAAATCTACACACAGTTCTGTCCAAACAGCTTCCAAAAGTTGATTTTGCATCAAAGGTGCCCTTTAAATTAGTTGCTTCAGTCCCAACACTTACATCACCAGGATGAAGAATATGAAACCAATGTGGACATTTCAGCAAAACAATGATTCCAAACACCCAAAGAAACTCTCCGTTGGTTTAAAAAAAGAAAATAAACCTGCCAGAATAGCCCAGCCGATCATGGAATGACTCCAATTGAAAATGAGAACTAAAGATCAGTTGATAAATGAGACCCACAGAACCATAACATTTTTTGACTCTTTTGAAGTACAGGGAAACATATCCCACCTGAGCAATGCATCCTACTCCATTCTCCATACAAGAGGCATCCTTAAGCTGTCCATTACCAAAAAAGCCTTTTATACAAAGTAGTAAATACAGTTCAATAGTTCAGTACCGTCTTCTTGTCATTCTAATTTCTGAATTCTTTCTCTGTTGTTTTTCTTGTATGTTTGGATTTTTGGGTTTTTACCAAAATCTAAGTCAATTTCATGGTAACAGCTCCTTTAGAAGGGTGGTGTGGTGGCTCAGTGGTTAGCATTGTCTCCTCACAGCAAGAAGGTCACTGGTTTGAGTTCTGGCTGGACTAGTTGCTGTTTCTGTTCGGAGTTTGCATGTTCTCCCCATGTTCGTGTGGGTCTCCTCCGGGTGCTCCGCTTACCCCCACAATCCAAAGACATGCAGTATAGGTGAAGTGTAATTCTTTTTTCTCAAATGCTAAATGAATTGCATTATATTATATTGTGTGTATGTGAGCAAGATGGATTAATATGTGTAAAAGTGCACAAATATCAATTTAAACCTAATTCACTCAATTAGGTCAAAAGATAACCACACATGCTATTCTTGTCATGAGCACCAATGTGCAGGGGCTCTGCGATGCAAAGTCCACTCGTGTTTAGTTAACTCAAAAACTGACTGCCAGATGCTTTGTTCATATGAGTGTTGAAACAGCATATTCATTGCAAAATTATGTGACATTATGTTTTGTTTCATTTGATCTACTTAGCTGAGGGTTGATAAGAGGGGGAAAAGAATTGTGGGATGTTTTGGTTCCTGTTTCAAAGGCCTTTTAGCCTCATTGACGTCAGTCACCACCCACCTACTAGTACCTTCACTTCCTGTGTGTTTGAAAGAACAGATACCTCATGTTCTTAGCAGAAATAAACAGACACATTCAAACACTGAAAAACAGTAGAATACTCTGCTCACTTGGGATGAATAATCCTATTAAATAAGCCAGAGGAAATCAGAGTATATCAAATCAAATGTCGTCCAGTCCTGTTGTGCATGTAATAACAGTATGAGGATGTTGCTGTTCTGTTTCTCTTAAAATATATGTTCATACTCCCAGAATTACTCGCCTCTACTGATTCTTGCTGCTTGTTCTTAATAAATTGTTGAAAATTATTGAAAATTATTAAAAATTATAAAAAATGAATCAGTATTAAACATAACTTAAATTAACTTCCACTTTATGGACCTTTTTCTTTTACTTCTTCTTTATCTTCTTATTACTCTTATTATTTTTATTGTTCTTTCATTAATATTGTTAAATTAGATCACAATGACATACCACTCACATCTGATAGTATTAAACTCAATAATGGCATCAGAGCCTCATCACCATTCTTTTTCTTATAGCATTAATGACAATGAGTGGTGGATAAATTTCCCTCCCTACTTCCTGCAAAATGATGCAATGCCTTTCCAACTGAACATGTTCACTCCCTTCAGAATGGAATCACACTTACATTTCTGTGTGGAGTTTGCATGTTCTCCCTGTGTTGGCGTGGGTTTCCTCCGGATGCTCTGGTTTCCCCCACAAGCCCAAAAACATGTGGTATAGGTGAATTAGGTAAGCTAAATTGTCCATAGTGTTTGTGTGGGAATGAGTGTGTACGGATGTTTCCCAGTGATGGGTTGCAGCTGGAAGGGCATCTGCTGCGTAAAACAAATGCTGGATAAGTTAGTGGTTCATTCTGCTGTGGCGACCTTTGATTAATAAAGGGACTGAGCCGAAAAGAAAATGAATGAATGTAGGAAAATGTTATTTGTTTCTTTTTTTACTTACTACTTACTAATTTGTTATATTGTATCTATTTATTAAAGTCAAAAACGTTAAACATCATCAAATCAACCTATATGTATTCTCAAACAAGATGAAGTTGTTAAACCAGAAGGAAAGCAACATTTTAAGTTTAAAAACACAGATTTAAGTATGACAAAATAGATATAATTTTTTGGCATGTTTGTCACTCATTAATGTTCATTAAACAAATCGGATCATCAAACAAATTTAAATATCAGTCAAAGATAATACAAGGAATCACATCATGCAGTTATTATTAAGGGAAAACAAAATGCAAAATGCATAGCCCTGTATGAAATCTTAACTCTGGCTTATCATACCTGAGAATTTCTCTAGCCACACCCAGGCCTGATTATTAAAAAAATTACTAAGAGTGATGAGTAGTAACAAGAGTAGTAACACTACTGAGCAAAAATAACAAAGACTTGTCTCAGTTTTGTTAGAAAACATCTTGATAATCCCCAAGACTTTTAGGAAAATACTCTGTGGACTGACAAGACAAATATTTTTGAAAGGGATGTGTCTCAAAATGTGTGGCGTAAAAGTAACACTGCAACAACACCAGCAAGTCCACTTTTAAATAGCTGAAGAAAAACAAAATGAAGACCCCCCCCCCCTCCCAGTGTGGCTTAATTACAACAATTCAGCAAAGATTTGTACCAAAATTCCTCCACAGCGTTATAACCATTGATGTCAGCAGAGATGTAAAACTGACTGATGTTTCTTCCCTAAAGTAATTTCTAGTCAAGAGCTCTCAATGGTACATTCTGGAGGCTGTCAAACAAGCACAAGATGAGTTGCACATGTAAAAGAGAAAATATGAAGAATAAAAGGCAGCAAACAGAGGGGGTGTGTGGAAAGAGTTGTCTGACGGAGATACAGTATCAAATGTAGGTTGAAATAAATAAAAAAAAACACTTTTAAAGACAGTGAAAGTAAGACCCCTGAGTATGTTTCGTAGGAGCAATAAAGGTCAAAAAACCTACAAAAAACCCTCTGTAAGAGCCAATGAGCCATGGCAGAGAAAATCGTGTGCTTGGCCTCCAAAACAGATTTCAATGAGTTTAACACAACCTATTAGCTCCAAAAAATAACTCCACACATTAAAGTACACATGAACCGGAAGCTGCGACAATTTTTTTTTCATATTGTGACGCAGTTCCTAGAGAAATGAAATATTAAATGAGAAAACACTGGAAGTGGCTTTTTTTTTTTTACTGCAAGCTGAATAGATGTAGTAAAGTAGACATATCATTAGAAAGATTGGGAAATGGGTTTTAGAAGAGTTATTATAACCGACACCTCCTCCTCCTCACCATTTCTGTTTGTTGTCAAAATTGACAGTTGGGTGGCATGGTTAAGTATGTTAAATCACATAATTGAGAATTTAACTAAGTAAAAAACAGGGAGTGCATTTTCAGATTTTAATTTCAGATAAGAGCAATTTTTTTCCTTAATCCTATACACAGAAGAATTGATGAAGAATTGAAGCTGATTATATGCATTTTATAACATTCTGTCTCTAGCAGTAAAGTGTAACCAAAGTAGTTAAGCACAGATGCAGAGAGGGCAGACCTGGAGTGGATCAAATAAATGAATGAGTTTATCCGTAACAGGGTATCGATGAGCTGCAGCAAGAAAACAGTTCCAGATATGATTTTTTTCATTATTTGTAGTACGAGCACTTACAGTTTGTTGCTGATGAGGGCATATACGAATAAATCAATAGAGATCAATGTCAATCAAGCTTGTCCTAAATACTCAGATTGTATTGTGCTGTTATGACACATTCCCGTTCTCTACAGATAGGGTAAATGCTACCTTCTCCAAATAATGACAATGCCTGATCCTTTAGCTCCACCCACTGGTTCGTGCAAGGCAATGAGGATTTGAGCCGCAGAGGAGCAATAAACAGAATTTCTGCTATCAAAATTTTCAAACTCATATAAAAACACTATAGTAACTTTTAGTAAACATATAGCATGTTATTTTTATATTTGACATTTATACTTGAAGAATGCTTGGACAAATCTGTTGAGGTGATTCTATAAATGCTATGGTAATGCAGCAACTACTAGTAATAAACATATGATCCAAAACTGTAGTAGCACGGTGGCTCAGTGATTAACACTGTCTCCTCACAGAAAGAAAGTCACTTGCTCGAGTCCCAGCTAAGCCAGTTCTGTTTAGAGTTTGCATGTTCTCCCCGTGTTCGTGTGGGTTTCCTCCGGGTTTCCCCCACAGTCCAAAGGCGTGCAGTATAGATGAATTGGATAAACTAAATTGGTCATAGTGTATGTGTGCATGCGTGTGTGTGTGTGTGTGTGTGTGTGTGTGTGTGTGTGCGTGTGTGTGTGTGCGTGTGTGTGTGTGTGAATGAGTGAGTGTTTGGTTGTTTCTCGGTACTATGTTGTAGCTGGAAGGGTGTTGGAAACGATGTTGGAATCGTTGGCAGTTAATTTTGCTGTGGCAACCTTTGATAAATAAAGGACTAAGCTGAAGGAAAATGAGGAATAGTATGGATCAAAACAGTATAGTATTTATTATAAATTACTATAGTATTTTTTCATGTGGTGATAATATAAGTAAGCTGCTAGTCGATTTGTGAAATGAACATTAATGTGCAAAATAATGCATCTGACATAAAAAACAACAACATAAAAAACAACAACATAAAAAAACTTTGCAGTCATGTTCTATTTAGGTTTTATTTCGATTTTAGCAAATTTTAATGGGAATACTACAGCATTTGATATTATAGTACTGAATATGTGGCTAATAATTAACTAGTTTACTTTTTTATATAAATAAAATAAAGAAAGTGAGAATATGTTTGCTCTGGGTTTTCTTTATTTTAGATACAGTGTTTTGTTGTTATTGAGATTATACACAAATATCCTTCACTGTAAAAAGTAAAGGTGCTTCAAGTACCTTGTTGAGTACTCAAGGAACTTAAAAATGTATTTTAAGTGCCTCAAAGCTCTTTCTCTCAAAAAGGGGTTCCTTGAGGAACCACTGACAGTCTTTGCAGTACTTGCAGGACCCTTTAGCTGTAACTGGGATCCTACAAGCACTTTTTGTCAATTCTGAGGTTCTGGAGTCACTGTATCCTTACACTAAGACCTCAAAGCACTTTGAAAGTTATTGGAGGAACTCAAATGTCAAAAAAGAGTTACTGTAAGATCTATAAACTTATATAATGGTTCCTGGTGGAGCTCTCCTTTAAAAGCTAGCACTTAAAGGAAGCAAGAGATTTTTTTTGTAATAATTAAATAGCCAATTGTGGTGACCAGAAAATGAGATGGATGTTCATTTACTTAATATTTACTTAGTTATTTGTGCTTTTAGAATGATATGAAATTTGGTGTGTGCTTTTCTTTTTTGTGTGGCACTCACTGTGAACACATAAGAATATCATTGATAAGAGTCTAAATGTTAACTTGATTGCAGTTAGGAGACTGACTGGGAAAATGTGAAAAAAATTGAAAATGTCAAAGTAATTTTGGAGGATAAAATACAAATGAGCCACAATAGAGGAAAAAAAGAGACAAAAACATGCACAGTGTACAATTATGAAAATGATAATTATTATAGGGGACTAATTCAATTTTCTGTCACTTAAACTCATTAGACCCTTGAATTTTGACATTTACAACAATAATAATAACAACAACAACTGCTGCAATAATAATATTAACAATAATAATAATAATAATAATAATAATAATAATAATAATAATAATAAGCTATTATTATTATTCTTGTTATTTTTATAAAAATAGAACTATATAACACAGTTCTTCAAAAATCCACTCATGAAAAATATTTAAGATATTCCTAAACTTAAGTATATGGGCTATGGGCTCTGGTTTATTAATAAAAAGCATTCCTCCAGTTTGTTTAAACCAACAAAGATAACTTGCTAATGAATGCAGTATTTTGTAAAAAAAATTTCTGAATTAAATGTTTTTTTTTCATCTGTTTCTTGGATTAATGGAATGGAATTAATTGTGTTGCCAAAAAAAAGAAAAAAATTAACCGGAACTAACAAAATAATATAAACATGACGCGGACACACGTGCTTGGATCTCTCTAGTCATCATGCACGCGCAGGTGCAGGTCGCCAGGAGCGTTTTCAAATAGCGCTTTGTAATGGCTCCATCTCTCCATTTCGTGACTGCTGTCATCTCTAACACACGGAAGGTGAGTAAGTTGGCAAAATAAATATACCAATAAGATACGATTTTCACACAAATATCTACACTTACACGCATTATTATGTCGTGTAACCTGTTTTAGGAACGTCTCGCGAAGCTATTGCGGTTGTATAAGATTGGGTAAACATTTATTTTTCAATAACAATCGGCTGGATATACATAATCACTCATTATCATAATCACAATTTCACGTCTACCTCACACAAATATAAATAATTTGATGTAAAATATTGATTTGTCTAAATATTTTTTGTCATTGAACACGAAGCTTCCATGAAAGCCATTGCAAGCGACCGTTAATTTCAAATTAAACAGACAACATTATACATTCGTACTGCTTATTAGATGGCTTATTTCCACAAATATATTTATTTATTTATTTATTGTCTTCCCTTACATATTCAGTGTGTAGCAAGTGTCTTGAGCAGGGTTGCTTGCATTATTTTCTAGCCGCAATGCTATCTAATATTCTGTCCTCATATTATTTGTGAGTAATATTACGCATTTGTTATTATTTGCGTTTCTTAAACAGTTACCTGTGTGACAAATTGTGTCTAAGTGTAACACGGGGAGTGACAGAGACAATTGAGGTTTGGATCCACGTGCAGGTTTATTCGATGTCAGGGAGGCAATGGTCAACACAGGTGCAAACAGATGTATATAGGCAGTCCAGAATCGTAATCAGTCACATGCGAGAGGTCGGAAGGCAGGCGGCAGACAAGGATTAGTAGATAAACAAGGCTAGGGTAAACACACGGAGAAACAAGACTAAGAAAACGCGTTGAATTGTCACTTTACAGTTCAACACAAACAAGACTCGGCAAAGGCAGGGAGTGTGTGTGATGTTTAAATAGTGTGTGTAATCAGTCTTTGACAATCCTCAGCTGGTGCAAATGTAATCAGTCTAAATGAGGAAGCATGTGTGTTTGTGAACTGAGTGCATGTATGAAAATGTAGTCCATGAATGGCGGATTTGTAGTCCATAAGTTATTGTGAGGGTGAGTGCTTACCAGCGACCTCTGGTGGTTAGAGATCGCTGGTAATCATGACAGAGCCCCCCCTTCTAGGAGTGGCTTCCAGACACTCCTAATACAGATCAGGCGGGAGGTGGAGCGGAGGCGGAAGAGGGGGAGGGATGGAGGGCCAGGACCATGTAGAGGAGGCGTACCTGAAGCATGGAGCTGAGGAGGGCCTGGAGCATGGAGCTGCGGAGGACCTGGAGCATGGAGCTGCGGAGGGCCTGGCGAGTGGAGCTGCGGAGGGCCTGGCGAGTGGAGCTGCGGAGGGCCTGGAGAGTGGAGCTGCGGAGGGCCTGGAGAGTGGAGCTGCGGAGGGCCTGGAGAGTGGAGCTGCGGAGGGCCTGGGGCATGGAGCTGCGGAGGGCCTGGAGAGTGGAGCTCTGGAGGGCCTGGAGCATGGAGCTGCAGTGGCCCTGGATCATGGAGCTGTAGAGAGCCTGGAGCCTTACTTTCAGCAGACATCGGCGGGTCATATGAACCTGGTGGCCATTCAGGAAGCTTAGGCGGCAGCCATTCAGGAAGTGCAGGCGGCGGTCATTCAGGAAGCGCAGGCCATTCAGGAAGCGCAGGCGGCGGCCATTCAGGAAGCGCAGGCGGCGGCCATTCAGGAAGCGCAGGCGGCGGTGGCAGCCATTCAGGAAACTCAGGCGTCAGCGGCCATTCAGGGAGCTCAGGCGGCGGCCATTCAGGAAGCGCAGGCGGCGGCCATTCAGAAAGCGCTGGCGGTGGCCATTCAGAAAGCGCAGGCGGCGGCCATTCAAAAAGCGCAGGCGGCGGCCATTCAGAAAGCTCAGGCGGCGGTGGCAGCCATTCGGGAAACTCAGGCGTCAGCGGCCATTCAGGGAGCTCAGGCGGCGGCCATTCAGAAAGCTCAGGCGGCGGTGGCAGCCATTCAGGAAACTCAGGCTTCAGCGGCCATTCAGGGAGCTCAGGCGGCGGCCATTCAGGAAGCGCAGGCGGCGGCCATTCAGGAAGCTCAGGCGGCGGCCATTCAGGAAGAGCAGGCGGCGGCCATTCAGGAAGCTCAGGCGGCGGCCATTCAGGGAGCTCAGGCGGCGGCCATTCAGGAAGCTCAGGCGGCGGAGGCCATTCAGGAAGCTCAGGCGGCGGCGGCCATTCAGGAAGCTCAGGCGGCGGCGGCCATTCAGGAAGCTCAGGCGGCGGTGGCAGCCATTCGGGAAACTCAGGCGTCAGCGGCCATTCAGGGAGCTCAGGCGGCGGCCATTCAGAAAGCTCAGGCGGCGGTGGCAGCCATTCAGGAAACTCAGGCGTCAGCGGCCATTCAGGGAGCTCAGGCGGCGGCCATTCAGGAAGCGCAGGCGGCGGCCATTCAGGAAGCGCAGGCGGCGGCCATTCAGGAAGAGCAGGCGGCGGCCATTCAGGAAGCTCAGGCGGCGGCCATTCAGGAAGCTCAGGCGGCGGAGGCCATTCAGGAAGCTCAGGCGGCGGCCATTCAGGAAGCTCAGGCGGCGGCGGCCATTCAGGAAGCTCAGGCGGCGGCGGCGACCATTCAGGAAGCTCAGGCAGCGGCGGCGACTATTCAGGAAGCTCAGGCCGCGGCGGCGACCATTCAGGAAGCTCAGGCGGCGGCGGCGACCATTCAGAAAGCTCAGGCGGCGGCGGCCATTCAGGAAGTTCAGGAGGCAGCAGCGGCGACCATTCAGAAAGCTCAGGCGGCGGCAGCAGCTCTGGCAGCAGTGGCTCTGGCGATGATCTTTCAGGAACTATGGCAGGAACAAAGGCAGGAACAGACTCGGAACAGGAAACCATCTTGTGAGCCGGAGAACTGGAAGCGGCCATCTTGTGAGCCGGAGGACTGGAAGCGGCCATCTTGTGAGCTGGAGGACTGGAAGCAGCCATCTTGTGAGCTGGAGGACTGGAAGCGGCCATCTTGTGAGCTGGAGGACTGGAAGCGGCCATCTTGTGAGCTGGAGGACTGGAAGCGGCCATCTTGTGAGCTGGAGGACTGGAAGCGGCCATCTTGTGAGCTGGAGGACTGGAAGCGGCCATCTTGTGATTTGTAGTCCATAAGTTATTGTGAGGGTGAGTGCTTACCAGCGACCTCTGGTGGTTAGAGATCGCTGGTAATCATGACACTAAGTTATGTACTTCAATACATTATTTATTCATTCACACAAATAATGTACATAAAGCCTGCTTTTTTCCTTCTCAGAACATCCACATAAACCCTAAAATTGTTGACTATTCTCTCTCAAACAGCCGTTTGAGTCAACTCAAATGTAAGTTTTTTTTAGTAACTAACTGAATTGGAAATAAATGTAAAAATACTTCATTTAACAAACAACATTATATGATAATCATTTTCCAGCTGGGTAACACTGAACTAATGACATTAAACTTTTAACCTTTTAAGTGTCTAAAATCACTCACTTATTTTCTCATTTGCTTTTTTCTGATGTATCCATATTAGGTGTGAATCATTGTGACAGATATAGACTAGAAATGTAAAGTTTGCTGTATCAAATCCAGGTAGCAGAAGGACTTTAGGAGCCAGGTTGAAACAGTCCGATGCACTTCACTTGCAATGCAGATCATCATTTCTGGACAGTTTTCTACTTACTGCTGTGGACATGAAAGGTTCAGTAGACTTTTTGCTCTGAATGAATGGCTATTAACATGGTGTGAAAAACAAAAGCTGCTCTTTATTAACAATTGGGATCTTTACTGGGATCATCCTAGGCTTTCCCATGCTGATGGGCTGCACCACAGCAGTACTGGAGCTGAATTCCTGTCGGACAACATCTTCAGGATTCTTTGACTAGTAAGTGAAAATCCACATTTTAGCCATGTAGACTTTTGCTCGTCCCACTTTAATCACAGTAATGCATATCTGGCTAACTCCATAGAAACTGTGTCTGTTCCTCGTATTATTAGATCAAGAATTTAATTTACTATGTGTTCTAGAATAAATCTATTAAAAATCAAACCAGAAAAATGTTAAATAAGTGAAAATACTTTTTTTTTTTTTTAAGTTTGGTCTTCTAAACGTCAGGCCACTTGTACCTAAAGCACGTATTGTAAATGAACAGACAACAATCTTAATGCACTAATAATCCTAATCTTAATGTCTTACTGAAACCTGGCTTAAACAAAATGACTACAGTATGTTAGTTTAAAACGAAGCCGCGTTGAACTTGAATTTAATTAAATTATATTTAATATTAAATAAAGCAACATAATGCTTGCGTAATACATTTAAAATTAATAGTTCAATTAAAATAATATTTATAAAGTGTCCACCAAATTATACTTTTTTTACAGAGTAGTGAGTTAGTTAATACCACCTCACAAATAAACATGGTTTAAAGTAAATTAAAATTTTGTCATCATTTACCCACCATATTCCACCATTACCCACTCATATATGTTCCAAACCTGTTTGATTTTCTTTCTTTAGTTGAGCACAAAACATTATATTTTGATTGAAGCTGAAAATTTTTAACCGTTAAAAATAAATTATAACAAGTATAACAAAAGTATGGATTGTGGTTATAGGTTTTCTGTTTTCAGTTCAACAGATGAAAGAAACTTAAACAGGATTGGAACAAGTGAAGGTTGAGTAAATGATGACAGAATTATTTTTTTAATTTCTCTTTAAAGTGGAAGTGAAGCACTCAGTCAAGTTTACATTAATTTGTAAATTGATTTCCAGTTTAGTGAAAATATATTAAACAAACTGGATTAATGTAACCATTATTGAAGAAAATGTCATGTTTTACAATAGTTTAAACTTTTAGAGCTAGGGTGCAGCTATTTTGGAATGTCACTGTCTGACATCACGAGGTTGGTTCCGTTCCCTCAACTGAACAGATACAGTTGAAGTAATGGACTAAACACGGAGACTGGAAAGCCTAATTTAACACAATGCGTGAAGTTTTGGATGTGCATCACTGGTGCAAATACAAACATTACATTTACAGTTAAATAATATATATTTTTTATCTTTTTTTAAATATTTCCCAAATTATGTTTAGCAGAGGAAGGAAATTTTCACAGTATTTCCTCTAATATTTTTTCTTCTGGAGAAAGTCTTATTTGTTTTATTTCAGCTAGAATAAAAGCTGTTTTTAATTTTTTTATAGCCATTTTAAGGTCAATATTATTAGCCCATTTAAGTTATATTTTTTCAGTAGTTTACAGAACAAACCATTGTTATACAATAACTTGCCTAATTACCCTAACCTGCCTAGTTAACCTAATTAACCCAGTTAAGCCTTTAAATGTCACTTTAAGCTGAATACTAGTGTTATGAAAAATATCTAGTAAAATATTATTTTCTCCCATCATGGCAAAGATAAAATAAAACAGTTATTAGAAATGAGTTATTAAAACTATTATGTTTAGAAATGTGTTAAACAATTTGGAAATTAGGGAAAAAAAATAAACAAGGGTGCTAATAATTCAGTGGGGCTAATAATTCTGACTTCAACTGTATTCAACATTTTAAAATTTTTCTTTTATTACCGATCGATTGATGTGCTTTGGTCCACTCTCTGTATTATGATGCCTGACTGCCCTCAATGTCTTTAACAAGATCTGGTGCCTGACGTAATGGAGGCGGGTACTTCCACTTTTCACTATATAGCCACTCACTTATGTCCATGTTCAAACCAAACTAAGATCGGTGTCGTTTTTCACTTCACAGGTTTTTTCGTGCTTCATATTCAATGTTGAAAGATTATTTTAATCATTAAATTAGTCTGAATGTAAATCACCGTGCCAGGCAGCACTGTACCAGTGTGAGAGAGTAGACCAAAGCACATCAAATGAACAGTATTTAAAAAAAAAAGAAAAATAGTAAACATATAAAAAAAGTTTATATTTTAGACACAAGTCTGTTCCTTGTATTTGTACCAGCAATGCGATGCATGTCCACAACTTCACTTATTGTGTTAAATTAGGCTTTTCAGTCTTCATGTTCAGTCCATTACTTCCACGATATCAGTTCAGTTGAGGGAACGGAACCAACCCCGTGACGTCAGACACAGCGACATTCCAAAATACCTGCACCCTAGCTCTAAAAACTACAGTAAAACATGACATTTTCTTCAAAATGGTTACATTAATCGAGTTTGTAATATATATTTTCATTAATGTAGAAAACAATTCGCAAAATAATGTAAACTTGACAGACTGCTTTACTTTCATTTATATATTTTAAAAAACAAGACCAACTTTATATTAAGGCACCTTAACCACAGTACTTAAAGTTAAATTAATAATATGGTACAATGCACTTATTAAGTACTGTATACACATGTTTTTACATTGTACTTTTTTATTCATCTGCATGTAAATGCAACTAATACAGGGTTCAACGCTAGGGACATTTTCTACTGGCCCGGTTCAGATTTTTACTTGTCCTACCAAAATGTTCACTGGCCCCATCAAAATAAATAAATAAAAATAAAAAATAGCCACATATTTGAAATAATGTGTCAAAAATAATGTCTGTGAATCTAGAATTTAAATATTTTTAAAATGTTAAAATATTTAGCAGTAAAATATAGCAGTATAGAAAATGTGCAGGTATTTTATTGCAAAACTAAAGGTGGCTGATTTAAAAAACTTAAAAAAAAAAAAAACTATGCAAAACATCACTTAATTTTTTGCGTCGTGTTGTACCCATGTAAATATCTGTTTCCACAAAGTAGAAACAGACGTTTCCTTTTAGCCTCATAATTTGATGTTGCTGTCATGTTGCCGTCTCTTCACTGTTCTGGTTTTTACCAGGTTGTGGAAAAAAATAACGTGCTTACAACATCCAATCAGATAAAAGGAACCGAAAAGCAATATAGTGTTTACGAATTCACAGAAAAGGTAGCATTCAAAGACTTAAAAGCACAAATTGTTTCTCGAACCTAAGACTGTATTTACACGCAATTGACAAATAGTCGCAGGCAAATTAAAATTCTGTGACAAGGCAGCACTGGCCTGATCGGGCCAGTAACGATTCTCTCTACTGTCCCAAACATCTCTCACGCTGGCCCCAGGTGATTGGGCAGTCCTTATTGTTGAGCCCTGTAATATTAATTTCTGTATTTAAAAGGCCACTTAAATTTATTCCAAAAACAATATTTGACCTTCATGCATAATTGATTAAAATTTTTAACTCATATAATTTTCTCTTTATTTAATGTGTTTTTAATCAACTAATGGTTAATTAAAAAAAAGCTGATAACTACAACCTGAATAAAATAACAATATCGCAAATGCAGTACACTCAAAATTATAGTGCATTATCTGTGTGAATGAGTGGGAAAATATGTAGGGTGCACTAAGGAGGGAGTGGTTTCAGACACAGCTTTTGTGTTGTCTTATTTCTGCTTGTGCTCAGATATTTGAGAGGTTTACATTTTATGGATTTTGCCTTTATTGATGTATATGGGCACTCTGCAAGCAGTGAAAAAAATCCTTTTATATAAATTGAGACAATTTCTAACTTTATTGATGTTTCCTTTTGTTATTCAGAAATGTTCTGCATATCTTTTGTGAATATGTCTTGATAAGTAAAAAAATGGCTCTGGTAATATTGTGAATTTCCTTTTTTTTCATAACTTCTCAGGTTAACTACTTTTTAATTTACTTTTATAGGGACACCTCCAATGTGAAGCAGTGGACAGCTAAAGATGTTGCTGGCTGTTATTGCTAGACATTATTTAAACTTGATTGTTTGCATTAAAATGTATATTACATTATAATCATATTATGTGTATGTAATTGTGATGTATATGGTTAATAAAAGTGATTATTTATGAAAAATGCGATTGTATTTTTTTTAAATCTATAAACATGTATAGATAGATAGATAGATAGATAGATAGATAGATAGATAGATAGATAGATAGATAGATAGATAGATAGATAGATAGATAGATAGATAGATAGATAGATAGATAGATAGATAGATAGATGTCTATTGAATTTGTGATTAAACATGTTTGCACAAACCATAAATTAAGGAGGGATAGGCAAAACAAGCGATAAAAAATAAAATGGTGTTTCAAAGCACTCAAGGTGGTTCCTGGTCTTTCTTAATAAGATGGTTCCTCCAGGAAACCTCCTCCTTTTGAAATGCTGCCTAGAGGTTTTTTAGAGGGTTCCGCTGGCGAAGCAGTGTGAAGAACCCCAAAAAGTGCCTCCAGGAACCTTTCATTTTTACAGTGTTAATAAGAGGGTTCCTCCAGGAACCCTTGAAGTTTCTCAGAGAACTGCCCATTTTGAAATGGTGCCTAGAGGTTCCGCCGGTGTGGCAATGTGAAAAACCCCAAAAAGTGCGTCCAGGAACCTTTAGTTTTTACAGTGTTACATGTAGGAAAAATAGGAAAATGGGAAAAATTTGTGGGTCTCATTGGGATTGGTAAATATGTTAAATGTAATCATGCTAGTAAAGATCATGCAATAATCAAGCACTGATCAGACAATCTCACACATGTGTACAGCATGTCTGTCATTAGATACTATATGTGTAGTTGTGTAATTCAGATCTGTGAGCGCAGTTTGACCTGTTAGAGCAACATTTCCCAGGGTGTTGCAGGGAATACAAATTCATAGGCAACATTTCATTCTGTCTTTATTAAAAGTGAACTGCAACCTGAGGGAAGACTGCAGCCTGAAAGTTGCATAGAAATCTGTTCCAAAATTTAACGGCATCTCAGCCTCAGAGGAAGCCGTTTACTGTGCTTGGCTCCTGTCAAGCTTTGACTGGATGTTGGCCAGCAAGGGGAGTAAAGTTTGCCTCTCGGATTGCTCCTGCAACACTCAGCGCTAACTTTGATTTCATACCTTCACCTCATTAGCCCTGTCAGGATCAGATGAAGGTGGTGGGAGATTTGGGTTGTGCTGTCATTGGAATTGATGTACATTACAGACATTTTTCTGCACAATTTGTAGCCATAATTCTTTCTTTTATGCTTTAGGCCTCTCTCTCTCTCACACACACACACACTCACACATACATATGTATATACATATATATATTTCTTGAATAATTATTACAAGTGACCCTAGACCACAGAAGTATGCATTATGTTGCACGGGCAATAACCAAAAATACACTGTAAAAAATTGCTGTTAAAAAATGGTCAGATTCTACAGGAAAATACAGTTTTCTATCAATAAAACAGTGATATTCTGTAAAACAGTACATTCTGGTTAATATTTTTGTTTTCGAGAAAGTAACCAGTAAACTGTAAATTAACAGAGCTCAGAGTCAACATTTGAAGTTCACTATTATGTACACTAGTTCACTAATATAGTTCACTTGACAGAGTTATGAACACTAATGAGTGAATTCAGACAGATGAACACCCGCTGTTAATAATCACAATCACTGAAGGAAAGAGAAATAAACACAAACAGTGACTTCAGTTAACATTGAATAAAGTCAACTAAAATAAAACACTTTTAGTCCCAACAGAGGATCACTAAACAACTCAACAACATCAGCTGATTCACTTATTACTGCCCGCAATTGAGAATTAACAGAAGTTTAGAAGTTTGTGTGTGTGTGTGTGTGTGTGTGTGCGTGCGTGCGTGCGTGCGTGCGTGTGTGTGTCATCGTAATGGAGTGAGGGACTGGCTTATTTGGGCTCTTCACTCTTGAAATCATAAATTTAGTTTCTCCAACTGCTGTAACACAGTTTATACAACATTTTTCAATAGTTGGAATAATTGGAAAGTCAATAGTTAGATAAATCTAGTTTTGCTCTGATAAATGTGTTTTTTTAAAGGTCTGGACGACTGGCCTCATGCAATAGTTTAGTTGCAGATGTTTATTTTTATTTAAGACAAGTTGAAACAGGAAAAATACCTAATTCTTTTACAGAATTAAAACACAAAACACTTCAGTTACGTCAAAGACACACTCAGACCTCGTGAATCATATGGGTACATGGGTGTATATCTGAACAACAAGCTCGATTGGTCTGAATACACAATTCAGATGTATAAGAAGGGTCAGAGACGCATTCATTTATTAAGTTGCAGTGGTGTGTGTCAGACACTGTTAAAAACTTTTTATGATTCTGTGGTGACTTCTGTTATCCTGTTTGCTGTAACCTGCTGGGGAGGGGGACTGTTGGAGAAGGAGAAAAACAAATTAAATAAGCTTATAAAAGGGCAGGTTCTGTTGTCGGGTGTGCACTACCTACTATAGAAGAGATTGCACATGATAGAATGATGGACACATTTGTCAGTATGATGAACCACGATAATCATAACCTTTTTGATACAGTCCAAGCGTGTGTAAGCTCTTTTAGTGCAAGATTAATTCCACTCCGGTGTTACAGAGAAAGATAGAGGAAGTAATTTTTACCAACAGTGATCAGATTGTGTAACCAAAACCATACTAGATGAATTGTGCTGAATTGTAATAGTTATTGTATATGGACAAAACAAAAAACAAAGAATCAGAACTTGTACCTAAACAATCGCTAATCCTCAATTATAATTTAATTAGTCATTTAAGTTATAAATTTACTTCAGCTTTGCTCTATGTTTCTTGAACACTCAGTAGTGTGGACACTTGGAAGTGTTCAGTTAAAACTGAGGAATTTGCAATGGCGTTTAAAGGGTTAAAAGTGTGAGACGTAAAATCAGTGTGAACATTATTATTTTAACAGTAATACAATGTTAATTTAAACTACTGAAGTAGACTGTAAAAAACAGTAGATTGCTGGCAACCACAGCTGCCAGTAGTTTACTGTGAAATCAAGGAAAAAGCAATATTTTTTCTGTAAAACCTGATCAAATTTATTCTGTCCTTTTTAATGTGTCACCCTTGTGGAGCAGAGTAGAGCCAGCATTTGAGTCAAAATTGAACAAAGAAATGTTGATGTTGTTCTGCATGTTTCTTATTTAAAGCCATTAGCTTTAAAGCAGTAGTTGCTGGGGCAGTAAGTTGTTGATCTTTGTGTTAATTCCAGCTTTACATGTATGTGTGCTGCTGTGAGTTTTAGGACATTTGGGTTAAACAAAAAAAAATTCTAACTAACTAAAATAAGTAATTATTGTGAATATACTTATAAGCATATATGGTACAATACTTCAGTTGGCCAATTTGAGGCAGTCGCTTTCAGTGAACAAAATGAGTTCACTTGAGTATTGTAGCTCTTACTGTTCATTTACAGAGCCACAGCTAGATGCTGTTAATTTAACATTAACTTGCTGGCAATCATGCTGCCAGTTACTTACTGTTTTTAACGGGACAATTTTTAACAGTGTACATTGAATGGGTCAAAATTACTTTTCTTTTATACCAAAATACATTTGAAATATCTTGTAGATGTTCTACTCTAAATATGTTAAAACTACATTTTGATTAGTATTTTACAAAGAAAAAAGAAAGAAAAACTACAAAGAAAATCATAAATGAGGTGTCATCAGAGTGAAACAAGTTCAATGGGAAACACATTCAGTTCAAAGGTGAACTGTTCAGAGGTATTATTGAAATGAAACGAAGTAATGGCAACTTTAAGAGATGTTTAATTTACACTCTAAAAACCTATAATGGATTATATAGAACTCCTCTAATGAGTAGTAGAGTCCCTCCCACTAGCTGTCCAGGATCTGGGGCTTATTGACACACCAGCATTATGTTAGCAGATAGAGACTGACTGCGACCATGGCTATGAGTTATGAGACCCAGTAGGTTCCATGATGAAAAGGCTAAGCTAGCAGTGAGCTAGTAATCCAGCATGTACCAGTGCACAATGACTCTATCAGTAGAAGCCAGCCCACCATGAAAGTACATAGCTTGTCTCTCTGCATCGCTCCCACCAGACAGAGACTAGATCCTAAATACATATCTGTGTGTCTCTTACCAGATGAATCTTACCAGAAGCTGGCCCTGGAGACCATGGAGGAGCTCGACTGGTGCCTGGACCAGCTGGAGACCATCCAGACGTACCGCTCTGTCAGTGACATGGCTTCCAACAAGGTGAGGTTCATTCACTGCCTCGTCAACCCGAGAATTGCTCTCGAAGGCTAACTGGATGTTTGTAAATATAATCAATTTATTTCACAATTTATTTCATGCTTTATTTGTTTGAGAGGTTTATTTTAGATGAGTATACAGATTTTTTTTTTATTTTATTTATGTCTTTAGAATGTTCAGTGTAAAATATTGCAGTCAAAAAAAGGTATATTGAATTAAATGTAAAATTTTGAAGTACATTTGATGAAATACTTTAATAGTGTCCTCAAATAATATCTTAGAGTAAAATATGGTCCAATGTTTTTTATTTAAACTGAAAAATTATTATACTCTCAAACAGGTTTTTCTCTGAAACTTGCAATTCACAAATAATTACAAAGAAACAGGAAGTAGCGCTGAATAAAACACTAATTTCAGTCACATAGGACTGAAATTATATTTCCCTTTAAAACATACTCCCACAATTTACTGAAAACAAACTCATTCTAACACATATTGTCAGTAATTTTTACATATAATTACAGTAAACAACACTGAATCAAACATGAAGTGACAGTTAAGTACAAAGACTAAAATAGTACTTTTTTCTTTTAAAACATTATAACAATCTTTATTAATATCATAAAAGAAATGCATGTATCAAAAGTCTTTAAACAGTTCTTACTCAGAAAGACATACAAGCACATTTTAACTTTTTTTATCATTCAAAGCATAATACATTTTTGTTGGGATATACAGTAAATAGCTACAGAGGAAATGAGATTTGATACCCTCTTGTGACGTTCTGCACACAATACTGAAGCATCATTTACAGTATTACAATTTACTGTTGCTTATCTAAAAATAGAACATGTTGGTCTACCAGTACTGAGTAGTCAATACTGGTCAAATGATGTGAATAGTGAAGTTTACGACTTTAAACTTTATTTGAGCATTTCCACATTGTTTTGTTTGCCCTGATATCTAATTAGATGTAAGCAGAAATCACGGAGCTATAGAAGACACACACACACACAATACATTACTGGCACATTGAAGCTTTCTGGTCTTAGGCTGTGCTATATATGTAATGCAGTACAGTTGAGGATTGTATTTTATCATCTTATCTTATCTTATCTCTATTAAGTGCAGCATAGTATTAGAATTATACTGTATAAAACATTTAATAGATATTTTTAATAGTTTAATTTGATGTCTTATTTTATTCTCTATTTAGTATAAAATGAAATAATTTGAATAAAAAAACTTTACATTGTAGTTCTTTATTACACAAGTCCTATTGTAGTTTGTGGTATTACAACTACAAATGAGACCAGCATGCAGTAGCCAATCAGCTTTCGGTTATTGAACACAGTGCGCGCAGCGAATGTTACGTCATCGCTGTGTTTGTGGACGTTAGCATTCGGTGAGCACGACATGATTTCGGCTGGCGGAGTGAACAGATTTTGGGGTTACAGTTCGTGCATTTGATTTGAGTTGAATATGAAACACTTTGAAGAGATTTTGTCTGTAACAAGTACGCCTGTACACACATCTTAATGATCCTTCCATGCGTGATCATCATAGAGATAACCAGATGACGAATAATTATTGGCTAAAATTGCAGTGGGAAAGGAGGACAGTTTTTGTAAAAGTTTGGAAAAACCTAAGGGATAAGTTTGTTAAAATAAAACAAAAAAAGATGCCATGGCAAAAGTGGAGAACCATGTGGTTTTAATATTACAGAACATGTTTTTCCACCATTTTATAGGTTTTACACTGATATATAGTACAGTTTTGCCGTTAAAACTAATAGCTACAAACTAAAATTAAGTAACAAATTATGTCTTTGTTAAATGGAATAGAATATTTGAACCAGTTTACAGTATACTGATGCCCTGTTTTTCTAGGCTTTATTGGTGATAATGGACAAGATTGTTGGACCGTTATTGCCCTTTTAGCATTTAAGAAGAGGACAGAAACTAGCCAGACAATAATGTGTGAATTATAGAGTGGGCAAAATAAAAAAATAAAAAACATCAGTATTTTTAATTAGTTTTTTGCTTTTATTCTTGCCATAATAAAAAATTATTGTAGATCAACCCATTTTCTCTTGTCATTAATATTTAACTTTAATAGTCAGAACTGTCTGAGATATGAACAAAAGAAAGTGATGCATCAAAGTTAGAGTTAAAAAATCTTGAATGGTTATAAAACTTTATAATCATCATTAAAAAAATCTTGAATGTTATTAATGTTATGACAAAGTTCTGAAAACTTTCTACTTCTTTGTTAATTCGTCTGACTTTACAGTGGGTTTCTTTTGTCATTTTGAAGAATATCACAACAGTGAACAGGGCAAGTATAAAAGCCTCGTTCGTTTCGTGAGGTGTGTGCGCAGTCAGCGGAGGTGTGCAATGCGGCACCAGGTGAAAGTATAAATCCAGCTTAAGATGGTTTTTTTCTGTAGTTCAGTGGTGCATCTAACCTGTCTTTAGTACTGTTCAATTTAAATAATTTTATTTTACCACAAATTTTGTGATTTTGCATTTTGTCTCACGTGTTTTTGATATTGTGATATAGGTCTTAAATTTAATACTTAATGGCCTTAAAAATGTATTAAAAAGTCCTAAATTTGACATTACGATATCTGCAGAAACCCTGCTATAGTTGCCGATGGGAAAATACGTTGTAAGAACTCTTCAATGTAAAATTTGATAGGAGGAGAACATTTCACATTCTAACTCAAAACAACTGCTTTCAAAAGATCAAGTCATATTCATAAACATAATTACTATGATTATAATTAGAAAACCATTAGATATGAACCCCTTGAAAATTGTCTATCATAAAATTAATTGAATATGAAAACACAAAGAACTAATCCATTTGTCTTAAAGTGATTAAACACATTAGTTTTCCCAACAGATTACTGTGTGTCAAAAAGATAAATGAAAAAGAATTGCAATAATTAATTATAATTAATAAATAATACAAATAGTAATATATATTAAATATTTCAACAGTTTTAATATCTTATTCCCTACACAGCAAAATCCCAAGGGTAGAGAGTATTTGGTCCAACACTACAGAGTTACAGCAGTCAAGGAAGAAGATAAAAATCAAAAGGTCAAAAAGTAAAGTAAATACTGGTGTAAATACACAAAAATAAACAAATACCACAATAGTGTCATCTAACAAAACAAGTATTTTCAGTGAATCTCACTACACACAGTTTGTACACATCTGACAGAAATTGTCAGACAGCTTAGTAACAAGTAAAGCTGCTGATTCTGTTCATGGAGTGTTTGTGCTGATGAGCTGAGATTTTGAGAGATTTATTGAGTTTTCAGTTGAGTTCCTAAGGCCATGTCCACATGTACACACTTTTTTTCTCAATTTTCTAAAAAAAAAAAACACAGTCCCTGGTGCTTTTGAAAATCTTCACCCTGACAAGAGTTTAAAAAAAAAGGGTTTTCAGTGACCTAATACTGTGTTTTTGTGTAGAAAAAGGCTGCAATTAATGTGGACAGCAGGGCTTAAGTTATGTTTATATGGGGTATTATGAAAGCAAGAATCATTAAACAAGACCAATAACCTTGATTTATAAACTTAAACGCATTATTTCCTAATTCCCAATGATTTATGTACTTACAAGGTATTTGCCCTCCGGCAACTATAGTTGCTGCTTGAACATTTGACAAAGATCTCTTGAAAGGTTTATTTTGTTTGGATGAATATAGAGACCATCATGATTATGTTGATTTACATTTGTGAACAAAAAACTATTTTTAGTATCATGAATATTGCCTTTATTTGAGAGAGTTACTTTTTCTAATGATTGTTGACATAAATCAAACTTAAAATGTATCATTTTGACCCATACAATGTGTTTTTGGCTAGTGCAACATAAAACTGGGTTTGTGGTACAATGTTGCAAATGATCCTTCAGAAATCACCAAGACATTAATATAATTATTTTGTCCTATATTATATTAAAACGTATTAATAAAAATATGTATTTAAATAAGATAGTTGGCAAATAGACAGCTAGAAAAAAGGCTTTTTTTAATTGTAAAACACCACCATTGACATCCGGTATTTATGAGGTATAAAATTCGAAGACAAACAAATGAACCGATGTACGTCATTGGCTTCACAGGGAGCTTCGGTCACATGATCTTGAATGGGTTCCTTCAACTACTTAAAGTTTTCAGTTGAATTGGATTAGCGTGTCACACCAGAGGACATGGCTTTCAGTTACAAATTGTAAAGCTGACTTTTTAATTTATTAGAGCTGTAATTTATTGAACTATGTCTGAAACAGTCGCACAATAGGAACGTTTTGAGATTTGGTTAAAAAATGTAAATAATGTATTAACACAGCAGTTTTTTTAACCATGGAGGACAAATAAATGTTTAACCATTTACTGTTTATTTTTTTTATGTCATGCTTGACAGTGAAAATTCAACATCATGTCAACAACCCATATATTGTTACTTTATTATTTGTATCATTTTTTTTTCTTTTCTGGAAAGGCAACACATTCTGAAATTCAGCTACACAGTGCAAGTACTCAGTTTACGTCATCAACAGTTCAGTTTAGTCAGATCATGAGTGGTGAGATCTTATAACGCCTGTACCCGACGCTGTAGAAAGAGAGAGGGAGGAGCAGTGAGTGGTGAATCAGTCAGCACTTTGTCTAACGCACTTCCTGACACCAGTCAAAGTGAGCTTACATGCACTGCCTTTACACAAGTAGCGCACAGCACATCATCACTGCAACAATGGGACTATGCTACTCAGAGAAAAGGAGAAAGTTTGGTGTGCTAAATAAAGAGGTGAGTGAGTGCAAGTTTTGTGTGATACATTTTTATTGCTGGTTAATCAGCGCTGGATATTGGAGATTGCTTTTCATGTTTTATTTAAAGGTGACACATTGCGGTGAGGTTCATAAGTTACCTTGATGAATTAACTAATGATGAGCAATACTTTTGTAATAAAAGCGCTGTAATAAAATATTCATCATCGCTAACTTTTTTTAGTAAACATTCTGCTCGTTGTGAGTTTGTGTTCCATGAAATAATTTTGACTAATATTTTGACTAATATGTAAGTGAAATCAAAAGCAAGTATAATGCTGAAATGATTTCAAATGTCTTGGTTAAGATTCATGTTACCTAAGGTACTTTATGTTGAGAACATAAGCTTTTAGTTTTTCTCCTACATCTTTAGAGATTTGAATATGTTTCGATTTGTGCAAGAACATTTAATTAAAATGGTCATATGGCTGAAGTTTCACTTGCTCAACTTTTATGTTGCATTTAGTTTGACTTGAATGTATGCAAAAACTATACTTTTAAATGTAATGTTTAAAACTGAAGTAATCTAATATTATTTTTTACTGTATACTTATTGTAAAAAATATATTAAAATGAACAGTATGGACATTAAATTAATTAAATATTAATACAATTAAATGTTAAATTTATATTAAATAGAACAATTTTAAATAAATCAATTTAACTTAATTTATTTTAAAACATTTAATATGACATTTAAGAGGCATTGGTTCAGCAGTGTCTAGTTCTGTTTAGTGAAGTCCAGTGAAGTGCATTAAAAGTGTAAGATGTAACTGATACGTTCTTATTTGACATTTTCTGGGAATTAGCTCCATGACCTTGCTTTTGCTAACACCATGCTTAATTAATTCTTGAGTTTCAGGAAAAATGGGCTGTTGCAAAACCTTGTTCACAGTTGTCTAGCAGAACAAAATATTGCATAAATATTCAGTTGATAGAAACTGATGTAGGACTTGGCATTAGGTGTGCAGGACTAATTAATAATGTATATTTCTGTGTATGCTTTTTTTTTTAATGGAAACGCTCTGTTCTTTCAACTTTATTGAATAGGATGATTTTTAAAATAACAGCAGGCCAGAATTGTGTGATTTTTGTGTTTACATGAATCCATATATGCTGCAGAGGATGTAGAGAGCAAAGAAGAATAGAGAGAGAGAAGAGGGATGGCAAAGGAGAGGAAAAACAGACTGGATTTTAAAATTGAAGATTTCTGTCTTGGTTTTTCATTCTGGTTGCAGTTTTTTTTCTTCTGACATTGCTAGGATGTGAAAGGGAATACAGGGGGATGAGATCAGGATTAGGAAAAACGGTGGACTGACAAGTCAGTGATAGGATTTTGTCCGTGTTACAAAAGATTTGTGTAACTTGAATGAAGAGATCAATTCACTTTTTAAGCAACTATAGCCAAAACCTCCAACATGTCTGAAGTCAATTACCTGTTCTCGGTTTCCTGGGGTTACATTAAGGTGTGTGTTTTTGTCAAAAATATGAAGCGGAACAGATTATTGTGATTATCGGTTTTCTTGGATGGCAAATTTCTTTTTAATGCTAGTTTAAAAGAAGCATGACAAGGATTGATATTGTATATAAACAGAAATCTTGTACTATTTATGTAGAATTTCTGTAACAAGACCTATTTTGTGGTTTTAGTTCAAGAGGATGTTGAATCGGGAACTGACACATCTGTCTGAGATGAGTCGCTCTGGAAACCAGGTGTCTGAGTTCATTTCCAATACATTCTTAGGTGAGTCTGAACTTCCTTTTCATGGTCTTTAAAGGATAATTCAAAATCAAAAAACAGGTTGAAAGTAAACATGAAAATGTTATCATACATGTGATTCTGAACCACAAGTCCCATAGGTTTTTGGAAATTGAGATTTATACAGGTACATCACATTTCAACTGAATAAATAAGACTTGTATTGATGTATGGTTTCTTTGGATGGAACAGTATTTAGCCTAGATACAACTGTTTAAAATCTGATATATGGGGGTTACATCTAATATTGAGAGAGTTATTTTCAAGTTTTCAAAATAAATATCTTGTCAATGCATATTACTAATACAAAACATTATATATTTACAATTGGAAATTTACTAAATGTATTAATGAAGCATGATATTTGCTTAATATTTGAATAATTTTTGGCATCAACGAACAATCAATAATTTTGCAGTTGAATTTAATAAATATGCAATATTTATAATCGTTTTAAATAATAACATTTAAAGTATTGTACATACGTTCATTTCCTTTGGTTTATTCCCTGTATTCATCAGGGGTCACTAGAGTGGAATGAACCACCAACTTATCCAGCATATGTTTTACACAGCGGATGCCATTCCAGCAGCAACCTAGTACTGGAAAACATCCATACACACTCATCCACACGCATACACTACGGCCAATTTAGTTTATTCAATAAAATAGCCGAGGCTCGAATTAGTGACCTTCTTGCTGTGAGGTCACTCCCTTAAAGTATTGTACTTTAATCCCAAATCATTAAAGCAGCATGCAAAATAACTAGCAAACAGTTAGTAATAATTGCACAATTGTGAATATGAAAAATGTTAATTTAAATGATAAAAACTATTTACAACATTACTATTTTGATCCAATAAATGAAAAATAAAAGACTTTTAAAAACATTTGTTTAAGAAAAAATCAACCATAAATGTGCTTAATGGCAGTATATGTGTAAATTTTCAGTAACCTCATTCTTAAGCTGTGAAATTTAATAATACATTACAGAAATGAATGTTACATAATATTATTTCTATACATAAATATGCAATGCAATACAAAACAAATAGTCACAACATGTTTTTGCTAGAAAAGCTTACTTGTGTTGGTAGGAACAATTCTCAGCGCAGTGCAAACATGTCTATAAGAACTCAATGAAAATACAGTACCATCCCTGAAACAGAAAACTTTTAAATGAAATTCCCTCTGACTTCCATACCCAGGCGCAAATCAACTTATTTTAGACGGGGTGGGGGAGCAGCAACAAACAGCAGTATTATGATGTAATGAGGTCATACGTGTGCACACAGAGTCTTTTAAAAGCTTGATCTACTTTAAAAGGTGATTGAGAAAAAAACACTGTAAGAGAGGCTTTCTAGCTCCTCCATGAAAACTATGAAAGCTAAAGAGGATGGAATGCCTGTTACTGGCCTGCAACGCTGTTTCACAAACCAGTCTGATCTGGTCTGACATCAGTGTGTGAGGGAAAAGACGGATGAAACTGCAGTCTGCGTCAGATGCCACAGGGTCACTGTTCTCCCCAAACCCTGTCGTTCAGAGCCCTACAGCCTACACACTTACTTATACGGACATCAATAGGAAGATTTGAGGCAAACGCTCATTATATGCAGTGTTACTGAGAGCTCAAACTGATGTCACTGCAAAAGAAAAGTCAACATATTTTTCAGTCATCTCAAAAGACGTGAATGTTTATTTGCTTTTCCACACATAGTATTATTAAAGTCACTTTTGTTTAGTGTTTTTCTTGAAAGACAACAGTAGAATTAACATTAGAGTGTGATGGTGACTATCATACCATGAATAAAATGATTTCATTTTTAAAAAGATTGGCATGTGAAAAATGTAATATGTTTTCTGAATCGGGAAATGGCTAGGTTCATATAAAAACTCAGCTAAACAACATTATTGTTTCACTATAAAATAAAGCCAAAATAGAAAAGCCTTGGTTGACAAATATAGGTCATCCCATGGTTCAGATGCTTGTAGATCCACACTTAGCAGTAATTACTGGAATAAATGTTTCTTGTTTTAAGTTTTTGAGATTTTCACTACATCAATTCAGTCAGAATGAGCTCTGCACTTTGACTGAACTATTACAACACCACAATTTTTCTTCTTTCTCAGGTTTAGTACTGTTGTAGATTTTGCCTAAACTTTAGCTCTGGCATGGGCATTGTGTTCACATACACCTGAAATCTCCAGATCAATAAACTGCCTGACATATTTGTGTTAATGCTGTATGTTGTTGTTGTTCATCTGAGGTTTTATTTTCCAAATGTTAAGACCTGCCAAAGATCAGATTATTTTTTATATGGAACGTTTTCTTTTTTTCATTTAAAAGGGTGTCTTAACTTTTTCACATGCATCTGTATGTGTGTGTATCCATCTTTGGTACCAGCATAAGCCACAACATCAACAGCTGAACTAAAATCAACAGTTGACCTGTAAACTCATACTCATAGAGTCTGAAGTGTCAAAACTGCTGTTGTAAATTGAATGTGTGAGTGCTGAAAAGAACAGTCACATAAGTAAAAGGTAAAAACCTTTCTGTCTGTAGACAAACAGAATGAACTGGAGATTCCATTGTCTACTCCAAAATCACGGGAGAGGAAGAAGAGGCAGCAGCAGCTAATGACTCAGATCAGCGGGGTGAGAAAGGTCACGCATGGATCAGGTCTATCCAGCAGCTGTAGTACGACACGCTTCGGTGTGAAAACCGACTTGGACGACCTGCTCTCAAAGGTATATTCACCATCTCCTGAATCTGTGTGCAATTATTGTAGTGTAATTGTATGAATATTCAAATCAGTTCAGTTCAGGTTTATTTGTATCGGCTTTTAACAATAATTATCACTCCAAAGCAGCTTCACAAAAGGTGCACATTATTACATTACAATCCAAATCAGAACGAGTTAAGGTGTTGAGTAGAGGGAGAACAGTATATATACATAGTTTACATGTGTTGCATATTTAACATAGTTTAACATATTTAACATAGTTAACATGTGTATGTTATGTATATGTAGTGTACATTTCAAAAAGGTGGTGTCTGTGTGTGTAATACATTTACTATGAAGTGATCTGCTCACTACAGAACACTTTGTATATTGTGCATTGCTTAAGGTTTTGGCATCATTGTCTACTGTTTTTGTAGGACCTGGAGGACATCAACAAGTGGGGTTTGAACATCTTCAAAGTGGCAGAGCACTCGCACCAACGCCCACTAGCCTGCATAATGTATGCCATCTTTCAGGTTTGTGCACAAAAAAGCTTATCTAACAAGTCTAGAGAAGTGTTTATTACATGAAAGGCAACTGGGTTTTTTTTCTCCAGGAGAGAGATTTGATGAAGACATTTAAGATTCCAGTGGACACCTTTGTGACATACATGATGACCCTTGAAGACCACTACCATGCAGACGTGGCCTATCACAACAGTCTACATGCAGCTGATGTGGCCCAATCTACACACATCCTGCTGTCCACACCTGCACTGGATGTAAGATACATTGAATATAATGTTTATTCATTCATTAATTTTCTTTTCAGCTTAGTCCCTTTATTAATCTGGGGTTGCCACAGCGGAATGAACCGCCAACTTATCTAGCACATGTTTTTACGCAGCGGATGCCCTTCCAGCTGCAACCCATTACTGGGAAACACCCATAAACACTCATTCACACACATACACTATGGTCAATTTTAGCATACCCAATTCACCTATAGCGCATGTCTTTGGACTGTGGAGGAAACCGGAGCACCCGGAGAAAACCCATGCGAACACGGGGAGAACTCCACACAGAAATCCCAACTGACCCAGCCGAGGCTCGAACCAGCGACCTTCTTGCTGTGAGGCGATCATGCTACCCACTGTGCCAGATATAATGTTTAATACTTTTTAATATATTTCTATTAAATATTTCATTTCAGTATATCTAACAGAATAAAAGAGAAATAGCATTTAAAAAACAATCAAAAAGTTTAAAACAAAAGAACAATATAGGAATAAAAACTACAATCCTGACAATGATTTACAATGGTCACTCTGTACTAATAAAATAATAATTTAAATAAATAATAAAAATATATAAAAAAAACAAATATAATAAGATAAAAATAAAATAACTTTTTCTGTTTATTGTTTATTGTGTTATTGTATTGTTTGCTGTTTTTTCCTCATGCATCATCCATCTAATCTCTAAACACTGTCCAATGTTTTGTCAACAACTGTTTTTTTCCCCACATCTCAACACATACAATGTTTTCTTTTATTAAAGGTCATCATTTAAACCAGTTAACAAGTTAAATGCATTTAGAAAATGGTCACCTTGTCATGTAACACTGTCCTTTACTGTTATTTACAGGCGGTCTTTACTGACCTGGAGATCCAAGCAGCTCTCTTCGCAGCAGCCATCCATGATGTGGACCACCCAGGGGTCTCAAACCAGTTCCTAATTAATACAAGTAAGTGTATTTTTAATCTACACCTCCCTTTAAATATTGCTTGTTTATGGCTCCAAGCAGCTGGAATCATTGGCACTCAAATCATGTGGAAGAACAAAGACTGAAAATTATTGCTGTTTCATGTTTCTTATAAACATCATGCTTATTTTTACTGCAGACTCTGAGCTTGCACTCATGTACAATGATGAGTCTGTTCTCGAAAACCATCACCTAGCAGTTGGTTTCAAACTCTTGCAAGGGGAAAACTGTGATCTCTTCCAAAACCTCTCCAAGAAGGAGCGGCAGACTCTCAGGAAAATGGTTATTGACATGGTAGGCATTGCTGGCCAACATTTTGCTGCTTGGGAAAAGTTTTGGTTTGCCCTCACATAAACCTCCCACACCTCATGACCATTTGTATAACTCCTGTTTGACTGCAAAGAATATTGTTAAACTATGGTTAATGTAGCAAAAGCAATTTATTTTAAAGTAGAGTATATTAAAATAAGTATTATAATATTCATACACAGATATACACATAATATGCAGTGGTGGAAAGATACTGAAAAATCATACTCAAGTATTATTGACAAAACATTGCAGTGCAAGTAGAGTAAAAGTGTCTGTCAAAACTACTCAAAGTACTCAGAGTAAAAGATGGCCCTTCTTAATGTACTCAAGAATAGTGAGTACAGTAGTGAGGATGACGCTGTATTCCACTGTATACCCTGTGACTTAATAGTTCATTCAAGGGTGTTCAATGGTTTTCAAGTGTAAGTAAAATGATTTGCCATTCTTGGACTATACATTTAAAATGTAAAATTAATTAATGTGAGATCACAATCCATTAATATATGCACCTATAATATGCCAACAGAAGGCAGGTTGGTGCGTTTACATGCGGAGCGAAAAATGTGTAACCTAAGGGGCAAAAATCTACCGATTTGTTAACACTTATGTTTTACACTTTGAACCCTGACTAACAAGCTATGAGTGTCCAGCAGTTTTTGCAGTACTGACAAATTGCATGTTTTTGAAAATGTAACATTTTGTAGTGCTTTTAGTAATTGTTTAAGACCATTTTATGATTTCTGCAGACATGCAGTCTGTTGGCCAATGCATGTAACAATGTTTTGCATTCTTGGACACTTTGAATTGCTTTCACACAGTATATGTTTGCTGCATTAAAAAAACAAACAAACAAACAAACAAACAAACAAACAAACAAACAAACAAACAAAAAAACATCCAGGTAACACTTAATATTAATAATAATAATAATAATAATAATAATAATAATAATAATAATAATAATAATAATAATAATAATAATAATAATAATAATAATAATAATAATAATAATTAACTCAGCATTTGTTTTATTTATATATGCATGTATAAACATGTTTAAGGTGCTTAATGGTTGTACTTTCATACTTTGTTAATGTTGAATATTTTGTTACTAAATTGAGTATCGCATTAAGATTGTTCAGAGTGAGTATAGTAAATGATTAATAAAATTTAAATTCAAATTTGTATATATTAATATTCAGAATAATAGTAATAGCTAATTTGTATGTTAATAAATGCTTTATTGACTCAAATACATGCAGTTTTGTGACCCAGTAAAATGAGGATATTTTATGATTTGTAAATCCCTCATATGACAATCTCTTATTATTATTATTAATGGCTCATATTCTAAACAGAGAAAACAATGACAAAAATATTAATTTCAAGATACACAAATGAAACTATATCAAACATGTAAGGTGGTTAATGTTTGTATTTTCATACTTTGTTAATGGATAATTTTTCGATACTAAATTAATTATTGCGTTCATAGTAAACAGTAACAGTTTACTACATAGTAACAGTTGTTGGTGGTTTTAAAGATCATTCAGAACGAGTAAGTAAATGATTATTACACTGTTCAAATTAGCATTTATATATCTTATTATTCAGTCATATAGTAATAATTACTTTGTATGATAATAAATAATTTATCAACACAGCATCATGCAAGACATATTCTAAAGTAAGGACTATTTATGCTTTGTAAATCCCTCATAAATAACAATTAAAGTCTAGATCTGCGTTCACACTAGACTTTTCTCCCCATAGACTTTCATTCATACGCAAGCGAATGCATAGCAAAGTTCAAGCTTGGTGAACTCTGACCTGCGAAATCGCAACACTTGACTGTGTGAGACCAATTGAGGATCAAAACATGACCTCTCTGGACAGAAATTTAAAATATGGACCAATCGCTTGCTTTTATAAATGTCTAATCATCTTGTTTAATCCCACCCCTTTTCGCAGCTACAGAATTACACATGCTCAAACTGGAGTATGACCGCAGCTTTAGTATCAAATGGATAATAAATCTTTGCAATTGTACCTTTAAAAAATAAATTACTGTACAGTTTAATCATTGCTGAAAAACAGCAAAATACAGCATACAGTTTGATGAAACAACAACAATATTCATTCATTCATTTTCTTTTTCGACTTAGTCCCTTTATTAATCAGGGTTCGCCACAGCGGAATGAACCGCCAATTTATCCAGCATATGTTTTACGGAGCGGATGCCCTTCCAGCTGCGTATGGGAAACACCCATACACTCTTGCATTCGCTCACACATACACAACGACTTATTTAGCTTATTCAATTCACCTCTACCACATGTCTTTGGACTGTGGGGAAAACCGGATCACCTGGAGGAAACCCACACAAACATGGGGAGAACATGCAAACTGAACAGAAATGCCAACTAATCCAGCCGGGGCTCAAACCAGCGACCTTCTTCTCGAACAGCACTACCCACTGCGCCACCGCGCAATTTAAAATAGAAATAGCGTAATTTCATTTTAGATAAAATTGCAAAGATTTATTTTTCATTTGATATAGTTTAATTTGTGCATCTTGAAATTTATATTTTGGTCATTATTTCTGTTTCAGTTGTCATTTATAAGGGATTTAAAAAAGCATAAATAGCCCTCACTTTACTGGGTCACTAAAGTTGTAGTTGGAATAAGGTAGTTGAGTTAATAAAGCATTTATAAACATTCAAAATAACTATTACTATACCCCTGGATTTTATGTTGTAAATATGTTCGATTAAATAGTTTATAAGTTTATACGTTTATACATTTATTTACTCATACTGAAAAATCTTTAAAACCTCTTAAAAACTGGTTTGTAAATAATGCAATACTTGATTTAGTAATAAAAAATTAATCATTAACAAAGTATGAAAATACATAATTAATAAATCACAAATAAATCATTAGGCAAATTATACATGCGCTTATAAGTCATGAATGCAGCATTTGTAGCTGTATTTATAAACTGCTTAATAATGGCTATTAATATAGCATTAATGCTTAAGAAATTATGAATGAACTATTTGCTTAAATGAATTACAGTGTGCAGTTTTATATAGCTTATAAGTCAAGAATGCAGCCTTTGTAGCTGTATTTATAAACTGCTTAATAATGGCTATTAATATAGCATTAATGCTATATAAGTACAAGTACAAACAATAAGTACAAACTTGAGAAAAACTACTCAATTGCAGTAACTTATTTATACTTTGCTACTTTGCATTTTAAATGTGTGCATTTCAGTTACTTAACAATAAACCAAGAAAGGCCTGTATGTCCACATGCACACAGCACATTTATTTACAAAGTGACATTGCCAACTGCCCTGGCATGTACTGTAGTAGTGAAAAATGTTTGTGATTGAGGATAGTTTTGACAACATTGTCATCTGTAAGCAAAAGGTTTAAAATCCAATTTTTTTGTTTGTACATTGTACCCTAAGTCCACATCTATTTCTATAGGTGCTTGCAACAGATATGTCCAAGCACATGAGCTTACTGGCTGACTTGAAAACAATGGTTGAGACCAAGAAGGTGACCAGTTCAGGAGTGTTGCTGCTTGACAACTATACAGACAGGATACAAGTAAGTCCGGCCTTTGTGTGTTATAAACAACTTGTGGTTCTTTAGTACTCTCTAATCCCCATGTACACTGTAAAAAATTTTAAAAACTTTAATTAGTTATCTTTTTGCTTTTATCTTAAAATGTTTAGCTGATAGAATTGAATAGTTGACCAAGTAAACTGGAACTTGCAAAGTTTAGTTGAAATACATTTTCAAGATGTCTCTTGAACATTTGTGTTCGCAACAACTTAATCTATACTATGAAAACATTCTGTAAATTTACAATTTACAAAGAAAAAGGGACATTTCAATATTTCATAAATTTTTTAAGTTATTCACCCATGTTTTAAAGTACTAACTAGTCTACACACTGTACTTTGTTACACAGACAAAAACACACTGTAAAAAAATTGGCTCAACTCAAAACTGTAAGGCAACTTGCTGCAGAGCTTTTTTTGAGTTGTACCCAAGTACTGCACTTAAAAAGCCCTTCAGAGAGTTGCCTTACAATTTTAAGTTGAGTCAACTTTTTTCTTTTTCTATTTTTTTTACAGTGCAGTACAATAAGCATGTGGGGATGTGAAAGTCATATGATTATCACAGACAACTTTTCCCAAAAGCGGAGAGACATACTTAATAATTAGAAGGCGCTCAGTGTCATTCACACAAGTAATGCAATAAACTTCATTTAAAAAATTAGATGTAACATAAAACTTGAATGTGAGACCAAGTAGAGAGAGTCTAAACCGAGACCAGAAAATGTTGCACACAAGACAATCACCAATTATTAGACATGTCGAGAAAACATCAATTTAAAGAAATATTAACATACAGCAGTAAGCATGAACTATTTTATGTACGAGTACGAGTCAAATCCGAGTCTACATCCACACAAGTCCATGACAAGATCGACACAATTAAAATATCCCAGTCCGGGACAGAGCACAAATACACGACACTGGCACATGACTGATTTGAAAAAACTAAAAAAGAATCATAATAATGTCAACAAAAAAGTGAAGTATCATGCAAGGATTTCTGGGAAGCTAAATAATGGTCTTTACAAAGATATTGTTAGGACAAACTCAGCTCACAATAAGTTTTTTTTTTTATTGAGTTGGCAAACACTTTAGTTAAGTCAACTTACAGACTATTTAAAACAGTGTACCATGTTAAATTGAATTAAGAAATTCAGAAACTGTAAGTTCAAAAAACTAAAAGGTGGCATCAAATTTACCCTGGATTTACTCTGTCTCTGCAGGTCTTAAGAAATATGGTTCACTGTGCTGATCTCAGTAATCCCACAAAGCCATTAGATCTGTACAAGCAATGGACAGACCGCATTATGCAAGAGTTTTTTCACCAGGGTGACAGAGAGAGAGAGCGTGGTATGGAGATCAGCCCAATGTGTGACAAACACACTGCATCAGTTGAGAAGTCACAGGTATGCAGCTCTTTTTTTGTAAAAAATGAACTGGCACAGATTTCTAAAATATATATTTTTAAGATGCCAGGCACGTCCACATTTAATAAAATGAAAACGTTTTTAAAGAAGCACTGGTCTAATCAGACTGATTCTATGAGAAATGTATTGTGTGTTTGCTTTCCTACTAGGTTGGTTTCATTGATTACATTGTGCACCCGCTGTGGGAGACTTGGGCAGACCTGGTGCATCCAGATGCCCAGGATATTCTGGACACTTTAGAGGAGAACAGGAACTGGTACTACAGCATGATACCACAAAGTCCCTCCCCTCCTTTCTTTGAAGCAGGAAGTCCCAGTGGAGACAAGTTTCAGTTTGAGTTAGAGGTTGAGGAAGGAGCTAAGCAGGATACCAAGAACCTCTCAAAGACAGACTGTGTTGAGATAGTGACGCATTCTACTTTATCTTCTGAGACGTAGCATGTAAACAGCTTCTACAATGGCTGTTTGGTTGACCTTATTTAAGTAAGTGGAGCAATGTTATTCTCCTGCTACCTGAGAACCCCTCAGAGGATTACTGTGTCTTGGGACTTTGCCTATTCTACATAGCCCAAAAAAGGAGCAAATTAACATCCTACAGAATCAATGCAAATTAACCTTCAATTTGAATGTTGACATGGTTTTTGTGAAGAAGAAACGTGGACCTCTTATCAGAGGGATTTGTACTACAACATCAAAGAGACTTTTTGTAAAAAAAAAAAAGTTGCTACTATTTTCTACTTGTGTGTTTTATGACCTTTTTGCTGTCATCATACTGTGTGTGTGAAACCTGCTTTCATATGTGTGAAAGCAATAGTATGTAATTCCCAGTTGTGTATTGGGAATGCAGTCTTCCGAAATTTGAAGAACAGAATAATTCCATTCTTGTGCCAGCATACTTTATTGAAGTAATACAAAATCTTTGTACTTTATAACAAATAATTTCTCTTTTAAAAGGCGTTCTTATCAGGTGATTCTTCTGGTACGTTTAATTTGACGTTTTATGTCGTATTAAATAAAAACAGGATCCAAAGAGTTTTCTTTTAAAGGAGAATTCTGGTGTAAATAGAAATTTGACCATATTTGTGGTGATTATGTTGATTGCCAAAGAAAACCATTAATTTTTTTCTATGACAAGTTCATTTGTATGGTAGGCTTAATTGTACTAACATTATAAGAGTCATTACCCCTGTATAAATACAGTAAGGAATTACAGTTGCAGACAATTTATTGTAGCTGTGCTTTTTGCTTAAAAAAACAGACAATTCCAACTATATTTTTCTGCGGTAACAGATATTACCACTAGTTCTAATCCCAGATCCATCTTTTTAAGCTACTTTAATATGTGAGACAAACATTCCCATACTTAATGACTTTAACCTGATAAGTGATTTGTAACAAACTAATGTGCTACTGTATATATTTACAAAAAAAAAAAAACACCTCTGTCTTTTAATGTCATTATAATACATCTTTGTCAAATAAATTTGAACCCTTTTACATGTTTAATTTCTTAGAATATAAGCGTTTAATATTCACAGAACAATAAACGTCAAATACACAATTGTTTATGTCAAACAATGTGGTTCCTCTTGATGTATGTTCTTACTGGTCAGGAACAGGATTTGGTGAACATGTCACTCTGACTGACATTAGTCTTTATTAAATCGATCGAATCATGTCCTTTTTTCCTCACTACTCTGTTTGCTTTTGATTACTCTTTCTGTTAATAAGATTTTTTTGTTTTGTTTTCAATAAATGGAGGACAATTATTTATAGAAGTCTGACTACAGTTTCCCACAGTTTCACCCAATTTAATGTTAAGGTTACAATGTAAAGCTATAACTTTTTACTCACTCTCTAAGTTTTTACTCATGTTTGTCATTGTAATGCCAATGATGAATATTCACACTGTAGAACAACTGTGATTTCACTGGTGAAGTCACTGTTATCTCTATTATTATATTTATTAGTATTATTATGTAAAAAAATTTCAGTATTAAACTTCTGTTATGTTGCAACATGTGTTGTGTTGCACAATTCTGTTTGTCAAAAAATTGACAAATGAGATTAAAAAGAGGAATATGTGAAACGCGTTTTGATTTGTAATTGTTTAATGAGTAGTGTGATTTTTTGTATGTTGCTGTGTCTGCATCAAATTAAATATGTGTGTGTTGTGTGTGTGTATATATATATATGTATATATGTGTAGATATATATATATATATATATATATATATATATATATATATATATATATATATATATATATATATATATGTGTGTGTGTGTGTGTGTGTGTATATATATGTGTATATATATGTGTATATATATATATATATATATATATATATATATATATATATATATATATATATATATATATATATATATATATATATATATATGTATATATACACACACATATATATATATATATATATATATATATATATATATATATATATATATATATATATATATATATATACACACACACACATATATATACACACATATATATATATATATATACATAATATATATATATATTGTAACACGGGGAGTGACAGACAACTGGGTTCAGATCCACATGTAGGTTTATTGGATGGTCAGGCAAGCAATGGTCAACACGGGTGCAAACAGATATATAAAGGCAGCTCAGAATTGTAGTTAGAATAACAGGTGAGAGGTCGGAAGGCAGGCAGCAGACAAGGATAACTAATTAAACAAGGTGAGGTAAATACACAGGAAAACAAGAGAAGGAAAACACGTTGTAGTGTCACTATACAGATAACAGAAAACAAGACTCGGCAATGGAAGTGAGTGTGTGTGTTGCTTAAATAGTGTGTGTAATCAGTCTTTGACAATCCTCAGGTGGTGCAAGTGTATTCAGTCAGAATGAGGAAGCATGTGTGTATGTGTGTGAGCAAAGTGCATGTATGGAAATGTAGTCCCGAAACGGCAGATTTGTAGATCAAAAGTTATTGTGAGTGAGATCCAGGACTTATGATCGCTGGTGATCGCTGGATCATGGGACTGCAAGGGGGTCAAGAGGCTTGGATTCAAGGAGTACTGGCAGTTCTTTTAACTCCAGTGGATCAGGAGGCTTGGGTTCAAGGAGTACTGGTAGTTTTTTCAACCCCAGTGGTTCAGGAGGCTTGGATTCAAGGACCATAGAGAAATCACCTGGCTCTGGCAGCTCTGGGAAGTCCTGAGGCCTGGGCAGCCATTCGTGTGACTCAGGCGGTGGCTTGGACCCTTCGTGTGACTCAGGTGGCGGCTCGTACCCTTCATGTGACTCAGGCGGCGGCTCGGACCCTTTGTGAGACTCAGGCGGCGGCTCGGACCCTTAGTGAGACTCAAGCGGCAGCTCAGACCCTTCGTGAGACTCAGGCGGCAGCTTGAACCCTTCGTTATACTCAGGCAGTGGCTCAGGTCTTCTGTGGGACTCAGGCGGCAGCAGCTCTGGCGGCAGTGGCTCTGGCAGCTCTGGTGGCAGTGGCTCTGGCAGCGGCAGCGGCTCTGGCAGTACTGGCGGTAGTGGCTCTGGCTCATTCATCCAAGCCGAGATATTCTTCAGATGGATAAAATGAAAGATAGAGCTGTGTGTCATCGGCATAGCAATGATAAGAGAAACCATGCGATTGGATGATGCTCCTAGTTATGTGGTGTAAATAGAGAATAATAAGGGACCTAGAACAGAGTACTCCAGTGGCTAGCTGATAATAATTCACTGTATCAAACGCAGCAGACGGGTCCATTGAAAATAGAATGGATGATTTAGAACCTGCTACCTAAAAAATAAGGCCAAATCATCATAGTCTGATAATGAGGTGGTAGAGGAGGACAGAGCAGAGTATTGAACATCCTAAATAATTTGCAGGTTTCTGAAGTGTTGTTAATTTTGTTAGTGTAATATAGGATTTTGGCCGGGTTTAATACAAGGCTTAAGGCTAGTCTTTCTGATCTTATTTGGTAATACTTTATAATAACAACACACTATAAATCATTTATTAAGCATTAGCAAATAGTGACTTCATTATCTGTTAAGCATTAACTCTACATTAATAAGCGTTAGTAAGCAGTTTATAACTGTAGCTACAAATGCTGTATTCTTGGCTTACAAACATATTTATAATGTGATTAATACTTGTATTTTCATAATTTGTTAATGATTTATTTTTTATTACTAAATTAAGTATTGCATTATTTACAAACCATTTGTATTTAAAAGTAGTTGAGGGTTTTTAGGATCATTCAGAATGAGTTAGTAAATGATTAATAAACTGTTAAAATCAATGTTTATATGTCTTATTATTCAGGCATATGTTAAGGGTTACTATGTATGTTAATAAATGCTTCATTAACTCAACTTCATCTAGTTTTGTGACCTAATCTAAAGTGAGGACTGTTTATGCTTCATAAATCCCTTATAAATGATAAACAACGGCTCAGTTAAATTCTAAACAGGAAAAATGACATTATTCGTTTCTTTTCATTTAAAGATACACAAATAAAACTGTACTTCAAATGAAAAGTAAATCTTTGCAACCTTATCTAAAATAAAATAACTGTAGAGTTTAAACATTGCATCTTATTATGGTGTTAAATTATTGTTAAAATGTTGTTGTTTTATCCAGTTTTATGTCGTATTTTGATACTCCTGTAATTCAGCAATGTTTAAACTTTACAGTAATTTTATTTTTTAGAAAAGATCGCAAAGATCATTGTTCATTTGATTCTGAGCCTTTAATTGTCATTTATAAGGGATTTATAAAGCATAAATAGTCCTCACTTTAGATTAGGTCACAAAATTGCGTGAAGTTGAGTTAATAAAGCATTTATTAACATATTAGTTAACTATTAGTATATGCCTGAATAATAAGATATATAAATGTTGATTTCAATAGTTTATTAATCATTTACTAACTCATTCTGAATTACCCTAAAAACCCTCAACTACTCTTAAATACAACTGGTTTGTAAACAATGCAATACTTAATTTAGTAATGAAAAATAAATCATTAACTAAGTATGAAAATACAATCATTAAGCACATTATATAGGTGCTTATATGTCAAGAATAAAGTATTTTTAGCTGCAGTTAAAAACTGCTTACTAACGTTTATTAATGTAGAGTTAGTGCTTAACAAATAATGAATTCACTAGATGCTAATGCTAAGTAAATTATTTATAGTGTGTAGTTATTATAAAGTGTTACCTCTTATTTTCACCAATTGGCTCAGAACGGTAATAGAAGACTGCGTAGCTTTTAATAAATGGCCCAACTTTGTACAGCCTGCTTCTCTCAATGCCACATGAATACTAGCAGAATTTAAAGAATTTACACTCAAAAAATCATTGTAAAAAAAGTGGCTCCTCAAAGATCTACATTCCTGAAAAAAATTTAGGATCTCTTGACACTTTTAAAACTTGCCACGCCTGCAATACTGAATCATAAAAGGATGTTAGATCTGTAATATGTACCTTTTCAGGGTTTAGCAAAAAAAGTTGTCTGTCATACCCCAACTTCCCTGCCTTCTGTAAAAGCAATTTCGCGGCTTCATGCCATCTCAAACTATTTACATATAAAAATCTTTGTGCCGTTTTTAATCTAAAAGCTGCTATTCTAGAAGATGTTTCAACAAGACCTTGACCTCCCACACAGAGTGGAATATAGAGTACAACAGCTCTAACCCTGACCAAAAAAAATCCAAAATTTCTTTCTGCACCTTTTCAATCAAACACTTAGGTGGATTTAATACCATAACTTTATGCCAAAGAATAGAAGCAATCAAATTGTTTGCTACTGAAACCCATCCGCGATATGACATCTGAGGGATCAACCATTTCCATTTAGCAAATTTCACAGATACCTTCGCCATTATCCCTTCCCAATTTTTTTCTTGAAATTGTTCTGTGCTCAGAACCCCATCCCCCCCCCCCCCCCCTTCAATTTTTATACCATTTTCCCCCTACTACAAACCACTTGGTAACTTAGACATGTTTTCCTCTCTCCAGTGACCTACAGTATAATTAAAGCTTCACTTTTATCCCAATTGACCTTTGATGAAGAGTCCTTTTCATGCTTATTTAAAGCTTTAACAGTTTCAAATACGTCATTGTCATTTGTGATAAATATATTAATGCCGTCAGCATAAGCAGAAACAACTAAAGGTGATTCATTTATAGAAGATGGTAAACTAACTAGGCTTTGTCCTGATCTAATGATAAAATTTCCAACCCTCTGTTTATAAGCTTTACATACATCCATCACATCTCTTATTAAAAACAAGTTGTCTGTTACAGTCTGATCTGGGATACAATAAGTTTGGTCCATGTGTACAATTAAACCTATAAAAGGTTTTAACCTATTAGACAAGGCTCTTGAAAGCACTTTATAATCTGTACATAGCAGAGCAACAGGTCTCCAATTTCTTAGTTCGGTTAAATCTCCTTTTTTAGGCAACAATGTCAAAACATCTTTTCTACATGAGAAAGGTAGTGCATTTTCTTTATAAGATCTCTTTAAACCCAGATAGTTCAGGTCCAATGTATTCCCAAAAATGTTTATAAAAGTCAATAGTCAATCCATCTATTCCAGGTGCACGTCCAGAAACCAGCTGATTAACAGCAAGAGTAAGTTCTTCATAACTCAATTCTGTATACAGTTCAACTTGTTCCGTAGTAGTAAGTTGAGCGAGATCTTCTAAAAGTTCCATAACGCACTGCTCATTGCATTGGTCTTTTTCATACAGCTTGGTATAAAAGTCTATAGCACATCTTTTCACCATCTGTTGTTAAAGATCCATCTGGACATTTAAGACATGTCATATACTGATCTCTCGCTGATTTTTTCTCCAAATTGAGGAAGAAAGTACTTGAAGCATCCATTTCTTTTAATTGCATATATCGTGACCTCACAAGAGCTCCTTTCACTTTTTCCTGTAACAGAAAGCTTAACTCCAGTCTTTTTGTATGCAGCTCTTGATCATTTTGCCCAGTTTCTTCATCATTTAAAAACGAATTTTCAATTCTTATTACCACTTCTATAACTTGTTTAAAAAAAACTGATGAAAAAGAGGTATATTGTTGGCAAAAAACTCTAATTTGAGCTTTCCCAATCTCCCACCACTGATTAAAATACCACTAAGATCTATTGACGTCTTGCTTTAACAGAAAAGTCACAGTAATAAGATGATGATCTGTGAAGCCCACTGGTCTAATAGAGCTATCTATTTATTTAGGTTTAAGCCCTTGTGACACATAAAATCTGTCTAGCCTAGCTGCACTCACCCTTTTAATGTTTAAAAAAAATTCCACTCTTTTGGTCCCAATATTAGGTGAATAAACATTAATAAACAAATAACTTAAACCTTTTATTTCAGCTTTAACCATTAAACCCTGACCATTAACAATTGTGAGACAATTCAAAATATTCACTTTTAAACTTTTAGAAAAAAGTACAGCCACACTTCCACTAACATTACTCCCACGACTTTAAAATACTTGACCACCCCAATTTATATCCCATTCAACTTCCTCTTTCACAGTGCTATATGTCTCCTGAAGAAATATTACGTCAAGTTCATTAATATTAACTATTTGCTTTACCATTTCTCTTTTCTGCTTTTCCCTCCCCCCATTAATATTTAAAGAGCCAATTCTCAAACTACCCATTAATATTATAAGAGAAAGGGACAGACAGAAACAAAAGGATACCAAACCATGTGACATGCTAAAGACATCACTTATATTTTGCAAGGACCCTTTTACATTTTCGAGTTCTATTTAAATTTGAGACTTTGTTCAAATGTTTCTTATCATCTAGCAAATCAAGACTGACAGTTTTTTGCAAAAATGCAACCGACCTGATGAATTTTTTGCATTATTTCAAATATCGATCGGCATTGTTTCTACATCCTTCCTTTGTTAACAACCACAGTCTCCTGCATGTCTGGCACAACTTCACCTGCATCATCACTAACATTCCTTCTCGCTCCTTTTTTTTTTTAGCACTTTTTGTGCTCACCTTATCATCCGCCAAAGTCATCTGCTCTGCATGTTCAACATTATTTTCTCTGCTAGCGTTGTAAACTTCCATGTCATTAGCCATGTTAGATGCCTGTTCGTTCTTTGTAGTACAACTGCTGCCTGATGCTACATCTTCTTCTCTATCTCCTTCATTCATTTTTCATCAGATCTTTCCACACGCTCTACCTGTTCCCTATGAGGACAAAAAATATGTTTATGCCCCACATCTCCGCATTTAAAACACTTCATAGTCCATGAGGTAGCATACACCGTATAATATCCCCCTCCGTGTTGGATCTTAAAAGAAACATCCAATGACTGTGTCTGAGATTCCAAAAAAATGAAAAATTGCCTCCTTAGCGAGATTACATGTTTTAAATGAGCATTTTTACATCCAAGAGTCACTGTTTTAAAACCACTTGCAAGTTTACCAAACCTACGCAATTCTTGTTCAATCAATTCATTTGGAATGAACGGTGGAACTCCTGAAATAACCACTCTAGTTGAAGGCACCAATAACGGTGATACTTGAACAAACATACTGTTGATGAACACCCCATTCTCAATCAGAGTATAGACAAAAGCCTCTTCTTTCAAAAAAACAACAGTATCTTTATTCATTCTAGATGCATAACTATGTTATCATATCCAACCTGTTCACTTACCGCAAGCAAAGTCTTTTCCATTGTAGCCCCGGGTTCCGTAATAAACCGAGCCCCGTGTCCAATGGACAGTGGCAGCATCACTACGGATGCCATTTGCCGCAAAATTTTCAATCAATACCACTTTTACTAAATTCTTACTGTATCTAGTAACAAATGAACAATACATGATGTCTTACCTTTTACATGCGTGTAGATAGAAACACAAGATTCCCACAACCATGTAATTATCAAACAAAAAGGAGACGCTAGCTCTCCATGCACACACACTCGCACACAAACAGAAACAGGAAACCAGGGAGAGAGAGAGAGAGAGAGAGAGAGAGAGAGAGAGAGAGAGAGAGAGAGAGAGAGAGAGAGAAATAAAATTAAATAGCAATTAAAATAGGAAATAAGCTAAAATAATTCTGCACTTAGGGGCGGGGTGTGAGACAGGCTGTCCACTGTCACCAACCCTCTTCAATATTTACATCAATCAATTGGCAATGCTCTTAAAGCAAGCAGATATGCCAGGTCTCACACTATACGATTCCAGTGTAAAGTTCCTGCTGTTTACAGATGATCTGGTGCTGCTGTTGCCAACAGAAGAGGGTCTACAGCAACAGCTGGATATCCTGCACAGCTTCTGTCAGACCTGGGCCCTGACGGTTAACCCAAAGAAAACCAAAAACTTAATATTCCAGAAAAAGCCCAGATGTCAGGGAAAGATACAGTTTCACCCTTGGCATGACAAAAAGTGAACCTGCCACAAGCTACACATACTTTGGATTAAAAATAAGTGCTAATGGAAAACTAAATTTGGCTGTGAATGAACTGAAAGAAAAAGCAAGAAGGGCCTTTTACGCCATTAAAAAATCAAAACAAATAGAAATTCCAGGTTGAATCTGGCTCAAAACTTTCCAGTCGGTGATTAAACCTATAGTGCTATACGGGAGTGAAGTATGGGGTCCTTTCCTTCATGAGTTTGAAAATTGGGATAAGAATCCAATTGAAAGCTTACATGCAGAGTTCTGTAGGAGCATCCTCAGGGTACAGAGGAACACACCCAGCATGCTGGGTGCAGGGCAAAATTAGGCCAGTATCCTCTACTCATGCGCATTGAGAAACGAGCCCTCAAATTTTGGAGAAACGTAAAAATGAGTGACCCCAACTTTTATCATTTTAAAGCCCTCAAAACCCAAAAAATAGACATTGAAAAAAGCTCCCTGATTCAGCTGGTCCTGAAGCTACAAACACAAACCAACATAGCAAATATGACTAACAGCAGGCAGCATCAGGACACGGACATGCTCATCCACAGAATTAAGCCCAATCAAATAATAAATGCACGAAAAGAAGAGTATCTGATTTACTGGAATGAAGCAGCAAAAAAACAAAGTAAACTTCAATGCTATTTACCCTAAACAGAGATTATACGACAGCAACATATCTGAGTGCAGTAAAGGACAGTAAATTACAATTCTGCTAAACTACAAGCACAATTCATGCTTTACACTCAGATTGCAGGTTTAAAACACACTACACACAATTCTCTGCATTTGGCACAATTTTTAGGCATAAAATATCTTGTTTTCACAAGGAACACACTGTCATTCAAAATTGTCACACATATTTGCAATTTAGAAATCAGAGCTCATCTAGTTCATTGCCCACCCACGTTTTTTAGTTGTTTATCTCACTCCATATTCTCCATTCCTCAATCCTATTGAGGAATTTGTTTCTGCCTGTGGATGGAAAGTGTATGATCAAAATACACACTTTTTTTTTTTACTGTAACTGTATTTTGTAAATACTTCTGTTGATGGTATATGTAGACCACGTTATGTGCAACTTTGTGTTGGTTGGGATGAACACTGTGTACACTGTTTTTGTGGGAAAAATACAGTAAAATGTATTTGATACCGTGTATTAGTGTGTTCTGTATAAAACAATATTCTGAAATATTTTACAATGCACTTATGTAGGCCTGTGTACTATCTGTAGTGTAACACTGAACAAAAAGACTTACAGTAAGTCATTATGATTAATGGAGAAGAAATAGTGTTTTACATTAAGTATATCAGTGCCCAGCTAGCAAAATTCATGTGGCTCAAATCCAGCCCACACCAGACACTTACATCTGGACCGCATACTGAATGGAATGATGGCTCTAGGGCGGTCCGCTCCTGTTTGTCAGAACTGGGCCACAAATAATTCAAAGCAATACCACATATTAGCCAGAATTCAACCAGATGAACCAGAACTGACCCTATTCTGGGCCACAATTTGCTTTTATTCTGGCCCAGATCTGGCCTTACACTTGCTGGGTGTGGCCAAGGTAAAAAATCCCAGCATGCATTACAGTATGAATACATTATTGATTATTGGCTTATTGATGCTACAGTTTTCATGATTTGCTTTTGATTCTGCTGTTTATGTTGACGTTGTTGATTTTTTCACTTTTAGTATCCTGTTTGTGAGTTTTGTTCATTTTGTTAATTGTCACCATTGTTGAGGTTCATACGCTGATTATTGATGTCTCTGTGAGCAGAAGTTAAACCGTAGAATTTTTTTAGTTTATGGCTCGTTTCCATTGAGTGGTAAAGTATGGTACGGTTCGGGTCGGTACGAGTCACCTTTATCAGGCTTGCGTTTCCACTACCAAGGGTACCCTTTTGGTGGGCGTGGTACATGACAGAAAGTTTCAGTCGACGTCATGCTTGCTCGAACAAATGTCTACAGTAAAGCTGTAACATTACAGGTCGTTCACATATCATATGAGAAGCACTTCTCACAAAACAGATGCTTTATAAACATAAATACTTCAGTATAAATGTTTATTACTAACTTTTCCATGAACATAGTTTGATTATAACTGCAGATCAATGACAGTGCGAAATAGCCTACTGTAACGTCTACACTTATATTAAATAAATAAATGCAACATAAATGAACACATACAGACCCTTACAGTCTCCAATATGTTACCAGTTACAGATAAAATACAAACAGCAGACATTTTGTCCTTATTTGAGTTCAAAAACACACGCAATATGGCCCACAGTCAGTGCAAACCTCTCATCTCTGTCTGTAATCTTCACCAGCACATGTAAACTCTGTTAGTGAGTAATTCTGTCATTCCTAGTTCATAATAGTCCAATAGGTGATGATAAACATGGCTGTTTGTGATTCAGTTTGCTGAATCAATTTTGATCCTGTGTTTTGTCTGGCTTCTCTTTTTTTTCCGCTTCACTCTCGCGTTTGTCTTTTTCTTTCTGACTGGATCAGATGACGGAGACACTTCAATAATCACGAACATTATCATCAGCTCAAGAAGTTCATTATATCAAATTTAGATCCGATCACGAGCTCCCGGAAGAAAGCGAAAACCGCTCGCACTTTTACGTTAGACGGCCTCGTAAAGCAACAACAGGACATGGCAAATTTTTTCTTATTTGCTTTGTGTCTGTACATCAAGACAATGACAAGGTTTGTTAGAGCTCGGGTCATCCATGGCTCGTTATTATTTGCATATAGAATTTCCGTGTAATGTCTCGGCTGTGTATTAGAACATGGCCGTTTCTTTGTTTTCATTCTGTCTAGCTCCACGAGCTCGTGATGTATCTCTGTAACCAATCAGTGTTCAGCTGCATGTGTAGCTCCACCTTTTGGTACCCTTTCTCATGTTTGGTACACTTTCGAAAGGGTGCTGAAAAAGTGGTATGGTATGGCTCGGTTCTGTACACTTTTTGACAGTGGAAACGGCCATAAAAGCGTACCAAACCAAAACGAACCGTACCACTCAGTGGAAACGGGCCATTATAAACCTTATTAATTCTGTGGCATGTGCAAGCATGCTATTACATTACTTCTAATGATGGATAAAACATTAGTTAACATCAGTGAATTATTGTAACGTGGAGGCTGAGGCTGTGTTAGAATCCATATGCAGAAGTTTTATTAAAGGGTTTAGGCAGAGACATCAGTGAGTAAACAGGCAGAAAGTCGGCAACACATAAGCAGTCCAATCGAGTCAACAAACACAGGGGCAAATCCAGACGACGTAGTGAGAGTGCAGGCAGAGGTTCAGTATAAAAACAAACAGTCCAAAACAGAGCAGGAGGGCAAAGACAGATAACGTACTTAATCAAAGGAGGCAGGGTCATACACAGACAGGCAGTCATGAAAGTCTCTTGGAAAACGCTTGGTAGTGCAGGTAGACTGGCAATACTTCGCCCAGAGGCATGACCTTAGCTCTCACTGAAATACTAAACAAACAGGAAGTGACTGCAGAGGGAGCGGAACTGAGTCAGTAGTCGGGCGAGGGCTCCCTCTGTTGGCGTGGCGTTAAAGAAACCCCCCCCCCCCTCTAGGAGAGACTCCTGAAGCTCGATGTGGAAGGGAGGAGTTCAGGGGGTAGGATGGAGGGCCAGGACCATGAAGAGAACATGCTCCTGGTTCGTGGAGTGGAGGCGGGCCTGGGCCATGGAGCAGAGGCGGGCCTGGGGCGTGGAGCAGAGGCGGGCCTTGGACGTGGAGCAGAGGTGTACCTGAAGCATGGAGCTGCGGAGGGCCTGGTGCATGGAGCAGAGGTCTACCTGAAGCATGGAGCTGCGGAGGGCCTGGTGCATGGAGCTGCGGAGGGCCTGGAGAGTGGGGCTGCGGAGGGCCTGGAGCATGGATCTGGTGAAGGCCTGATGAGTAGAGCTGAGATATGTCTGGAGGCTTTGGTTCAGCAGGCATAGACGTGTTATATACCCACAGTGAGTCAGGAGGCTTAGGTTCAGAAGGCACTTGGCATGTATTCAACCCCAGTGGGTCAGAAGGCTTGGGTTCAGGAGCCACTGGCAGTTCCTTTAACTCCTGTGGGTCAGGAGGCTTGGGTTCAGGAAACACTGGTAGTTCATTTAACACGAGTGGGTCAGGAGGCTTGGGTTCAGGGGACACGGGCCGTTCATTTAACTCCAGTGGGTCAGAAGGCTTGGGTTCAGGAGACACTGGCAGTTTGTATAACCCCAGTGAATCAGGGGACTTGGGTTCAAACAGTTTAGGCAGCTTTGGGAAATCACATGGCTCTGGCAGCCATTCGTAGAACTAAGGTGGTATTCTGGCCCATTGTGGAACTCAGGTGACGGCTCTGGCCTTTTGTGGGATTCAGGTGGTAATTCTAGCCCTTTTCGGAACTCAGGTGATGGCTCTGGCCTTTTGTGGGACTCAGGTGGTAATTCTAGCCCTTTGTGGAACTCAGGTGACGGCTCTGGCCTTTTGTGGGACTCAGGTGACTGCTCTGGCCTTTCGTGGGACTTAGCTGACTGCTCTGGCCTTTTCGTGGGACTCAGGTGACTGCTCTGGCCTATCGTGGGACTCAGGTGACTGCTCTGGCCTTTCATGGGACTCAGGTGACTGCTCTGGCCTTTTGTGGGACTCAAGTGGGTCTCGTACCCCTGGCCATTCGAGGATTTCAGAGGTGTCTGATGCCTGCCATTCGAGGAATTCAGAGGATCCTAGTGCCCACCATTCAAGGAATTCAATAGTGTCTGGCGCCCGCCATTCGAGGGATTCAGAGGATTCTGGCACCGACCAATCAGGAAGTTCAGGCTCTGGCGGCGACTCTGGCAGCTCTGACGGCGACTCTGGTGGCGACGGCGGCGACTTTGGCAGCTCTGGCGGCAACTCTGGCAGCTCTGGCGGCGACAGCTCTGGTGGTGGCAGCAGCGTTGGCAACTCAGGTTGTGGTGGCCATTCTGGTGGCTCAGGTGATGGCATTTTAGGAACATGAACTTGGACTGGAACTATAGCAGGAACAGACTTGGAACAGGGAGCCATCTTGAGCTGGAGGACTGGAGTCGGCCATCTTGTGAGCTGGAGAAATGGCAGCGGCCATCTTGTGAGCTGGAGGACTGGTGGTGACCATTTTGTGAACTGGAGGATTTGAGACAGCCATCTTTTGAGCTGGAGGACTGGAGGCAGCAATCTTGTGAACTGGAGGACTGGAGACAGCAATCTTGTGAACTGGAGGACTGGAGACAGCCATCTTGTGAGCTGGAGAAATGGAGGTGGCCATCTTGTGAGCTGGAAGACTGAAGACGACCATCTTGTGAGCTATAGAAGACCCTGGCATGGCTTGAGCAGGCACTGGCGTGGCTTGAGCAGGCCATTGCATAGCTTGAGCGGGCCCTGGTGTGACTGGAACAGGCCCTGGCGTGGTGGGAGCAGAGGTTTTGCCGTGTTCTTCCACTGGACCACAGTGAGAGAAGAACCACTGATCAATAACGCATAGTCAATGTACTGGGCCGGTGAAAAATGTATTTTCCCCCCTGGCAGCCTTGATCTCCATGGTTCATTAAGTCCATTGCGAAAAATATCTTTCAACCCCACTTCATTAAAATCTACCAGGCCACAAAGTTCACAAAAATCAGCAACATAGTGCTCAATAGTCCTCTGGCCTTGAGTCAGATCAAAAATTTTGGCTACTGGGTTCATGGCTGGGTCTACTTTTCAGTAGCTTGCAGGCTTGAAACTTCTGCTGGATTCAAGGGAGGTGAAGTATTCTGTAACGTGGAGGCTTAGGCTGTGTTAGAATCCATATGCAGAAGTTTTATTAAAGGGTTTAGGCAGAGACATCAATGAGTAAACAGGCGGAAAGTCGGCAACACATAAGCAGTCCAGTCCAGTCAACAAACACAGGGGCAAATCCAGACAACGTAGTGAGAGTGCAGGCAGAGGTTCAGTATAACAACAAACAGTCCAAAAGAGGGCAAAGACAGATAACGTACTTGATCAAGGCAGGCAGGGTCATACACAGGCAGGCAGTCATGAAAGGCTCTTGGAGAACGCTTGGTAGTGCAGGTAGACTGGCAATACTTTGCCCGGAAGCATGGCCTTAGCTCTCACTGAAATACTACACAAACAGGAAATGACTGCACAGGGAGCGGAGTCAGTACTCGGGCGAGGGCTCCCTCTGCTGGCGTGGCGTTACAATTATATCATTTCATCACGTTGTGCCTCACTTAATTCAATTTTTTTTATTTCCTTGTTTGCTGTAATGAATAAACTTTTCAAGCAAAGTTCTTAAAAGTTACAGCAGCCCAAAAGATAATTTATATTAAGAGGTTCAGGGCTATGAGCCCAACTAAAGCACACACTTTTCTCCATGATGGTGACTTTAGTCTATGCGGTCCACATATGTTTTAAGATAACTGGACCACATTTGCCATATCTTCTCTGGGCCACTATAGGCTCAAATCCACATTAGCCATAGCTGACTGTGTTGAATAGTTGCCAAAAGTGGCCCACATATGTTTTAAGATAACTGGGCCACATTTTTCATATGTTCTCTGGGCCACTATAGGCTAACGGCTGCATTAGCCAGAGCGTACTGTGCCAAATATTTGCCATAAGTGGCCCACGTATGTCTTAAGATAACTGTACCACATTTCCACTTACACACGTGAGCCACTTTAGGTTTAGACCCAGATTACCCGTAAATGACTATGCCACATTTATGCCAATTGTGGCCCACATTTGTCCTCCATCATTTGGGCCAAATTTACCATCTTCCACATGGGCCACATTAGGCTCACATTCAGATGTCATTTTGGCATAAGTGCCAAATCTTTGCCTTAAATGGCCCAAATATGAATTTGAATCTTTGGCCCCCCTTTGCCATTGTACAGGTGGGCCACTTCAGGCTCACATTCATTTTGTCTGGGCCGAATGAATACCACCAGTGCTGCATAACTGCCTAAAGTGGCCCACATTCATATGCTATCTGGGTGATCAACTGGTTCTTATAAATGTTTATTCATGTGATGGTTTGTGTGCTTCATTTGAAAACAAAATACCATTTTGAGAAGAAATTACATTGCTTTGAATGTAAAGTTTCATTTTGCAGGAGAATTGAAGTTATTTTTTTTGATCTGCCCACACTGTGCCCAGGCAGAGGTGGAGATGAAGGAGCACGTCCTTATCCGCTGCACAAACTATCACCACATCAGAGAAACATTCTACTCCAAATTCCAGAGCATTTACCCATTGAGTCAGACAATAAAACACAACTGCAATATTTACTAGGGGAAAAATCTTACTGTGTCCTTCTAGCGGTGCAATACATTAATGCCTGTCACAAAAAGAGAGAGCAGACCAATAAAATGATGACGCAACCAAAAAAAAAAAAAACCGCTTGCAAACACACAGGCACACAGGTGCACACACACACATACACACACCTAGATGATTATAATTGAGTCATTGTAAATAAACTGATTATTACTGTTTTTATTACTGTTTTCTCCTAAAATGTTGATTGTTAAATGTACAATCTGTTAAAATAACTGTAATTGATTAAAATGAATAATCTGATATGAATATGATATATTGAATAATAATGTGATATATTGAATAATAATATGTTGAATAATAATATATACTGAATAATATTATATATTACTTATATATTTTTAAAATTATTATATGTATACATCTTTTTTTACTACTACTGTTTACTCTGTTTTTATTAAATATGTATGTTCTTTTATTTTTATGTAAACTTTATAACTGCTTTGGCAATACATTTGTAACATTTGTCATGCCAATAATGCAATTATTGAATTTAATTGAATTGAGAGAGAGAGAGAGAGAGAGAGAGAGAGAGAGAGAGAGGGAGACAAACCACTCACAATATATATATATACATATACATATATATATATATATATATATATATATATATATATATATATATATATATATATATATATATATATACACACACTCATTGTTTTCAAAGATTCCAGCTGTTTTCTGAAATTTTTCGGCATCCATGGCTGATAGGCGAGAGGGTGGAGGAAACCCAGGTCCCGGAGGTGCTAGGGGTTCGGATGGTCCTGAACCATCTCATGACCACCCTAGCTGAGGTCAACCCGGAAATGACTTGACGAATCAGATGATCGGGATGATATGTGGGCTGCGAGATGCATTTCCCCGCGTTCAGCAGGTGCATACAGCGTGGGAAGGTCTAAACCAGGATAAGCTTACTCCTAGGCAAGTAGGGTGCCGTAAGTATGGTCCTGCCGACAAGAAAGATGTTCGAGTTGTTCCGGGGTGCCCAGCGTGTCCTGATGCATACTCCGGGAAGTTGACATCGAGCCGTTTAAGTGTGAGGTAATGGACAATAACGGTTTATCCGTACACGGCCTCACAACCACCAGCTTTGTGTGTTACCTCCGATTTAATCAAGCGAGCTTAAGGATGCAGCAGCTAATTCTGGAGGTATTCATGCCCAGGCTCCTGGAGGACCAGATCTACCCTATCGATATAAACTTCTCAACACCACGTGAAGTTCTACTTCACAACACCACGGCCTTACGGGATGTCTTCTGGTTTGTAGACGGCCTCTTTTGAACTGGAGGGATATAGCAATCGCGCCATTACTATCGCCATTATCCTTACTTACTATAAGTTCACACGGATCATTATGGATCTGACCCCAACCATTCCCTTCATCGGGGATGTCCTGGGCGTTCCCGATCTCCAATTTACCTGGATAAACTATGGGCATTTCGTAGATGATGAGGCAATGCCTCGAATCATGCGCAGTGGCTAGCTTTCATCCTAGCCCATGCAATTCGCCTCATAGTCCTCCTAGCGGAGGCAGCTGGATCGGGCCTGACCTCTCTGGACGTGATCACCAGAGCCATTTATGAGCATCCCCACCTCCAGTGGGTGCTCATAAGGTGTATGTAACCCCGATCAATGGGACAACGCTGGTTGTGCGATAAGGTCTACGCAGTTCCGCCATCTGGCTGCTTTCTGTGGCAGACTCATCGCTCTTGGCGACCGGTCCTTAGAGAGGTACCAATGGTTCGTTAAGGACCGCCTAATGGCCGATGTGTGGAGACATCTTATAGACGCCTACGTCAGCACTCGCAGCCGCGAGGGGGCGGATCGCCAGATGACGTTAGAGGTAGACCATCATGCAGCTATGGTCACGCTGGTAGCTGGCACCAGGATGGACGGGCATCCCGATGAGCCCAACCAACCAGACAGGAGACCGCGGGGTGGTGGTCTTGGAGGACCTGGCCCTCGACGAGGCCCTGGCCCGGATGATGACGAGGACGATGATGACTTTAGGGCAGGTGGCGGAGGTGGTGGCTGCCAGAGGTGTGCTCAGGAAAAGGAGGGATAGGAGGAGAATGAAGAGGAGAAGGGGATCGACGACGATGAGGAGTATTTGACTGATGAAGAGAGGGGGGGGAAGAAGGCGAAGAGAAGGAGGATATTCCGGCAGACACCACACAAACTGGACAGAAGCAGGATCGCCACGTGACAGCAGAACAGCCTTCCAAAGAAGCACCCAGCACACCGTCCACCGTGGGTGGACCCCAAGTTCCTAAGTCGGAAGCTCCCCTTGCCCCAGCCCCAAGTCTGCAAAGTGCAGACTGCAAAGAAAAACTTGTGCACCTAAAGATTACTACTGTTGCACAAAGGGCTCTCAAAAGAAGTCATCAATTTCACTTCTTTGCAACTTTTTGCAATAGAACAACTTTAACTAAACAACTAAATCTATTATCCATATTTACAGCATGTTATATGAACTAAATCCAAATGCAGTTTGTCTTAGGATCTCTACAAAACAAAAATGCACTATTGCAATATCAAACTTACTACAAAATTACTACAATCATTGTTCACCAAAATAATATTTGCAATTAAATCTGCTTTAAACTGATTAAAGTGTTACATTTATTCAAACTAAATTAAGTTTTTTTCCACTCTAAAAATCTATTAAATATAGCAGTTTTCTGAAATACCTTTTTATAAGGTGATGTTGTTAATAACACTAGGAACAGCTTGAAAGAACAAAAAATAGATGAGCAGCAAGTTTCAGAATTAAAATACAAAAGATCCTCAAGACATGCTAGGGGTACAGTCACTTCCGAAAAATCCCATGACACTTAGGTTAACTTTTTCCATTATCACTTTGTCAGCAGCTATGAAAGCTTGGGAAATTTTTGGAAGCACCTCAAAAACTTTGCAATGTTTGACGTCAAACTGCTTGTTGTTGTAGAGAGCATCATGTGGAAACTCAATACATGTGGGTCACTGGAGGCTTTTCTTAGGACCCTCAGCTCCATAGCAGGAAGTCATCAAACTTCTGCATGGCCAAAACAAGTCAGATCACTTTCCCTTCACAATTTCCTGAGAGCACGACTGTTTATCATGCACTTAAAATGAGAGTTAAATTGCACATGTGATCAGGGAATAAAACAATATGTTTGTTGACAGAAGGGAGCTGATTCCTGAGAAGGAAACAGGCAAATGTCACCTTACTTTAAATCGAGACCTATTAAATAAACACTATACTGTGTGTGTGTGTCTCTGTGTGTGTGTGTGTGTGTGTGTGTGTGTGTGTGTGTGTGTGTGTGTGTGTGTGTGCGCGTGTGTGTGTGTAATAATAATAATAATGTCTGGATTAAAAACAAGACACAATTTATGTTGTTCATAATCAAACAATTCAAATTGTTCACTTTCAAATTAAGTAAATGGGTGAAGCTAAATACTAAATTTCCAAAGGACTAAGTCTTTAAAAAAACATTTTTAAAATAACCAAGGGGTTTGTGTCCCAAATATGGAGTTTGTTATGCTGTGTTCACACCAGACGCGGAACGCGCAGATAAATCGCAGTATTTGCACGTAAATGGACGCGTGAACATTTGAGTTTACTCACTTAATTTACGCGTCAAATTCACTTCAGAACAAACATGGATTCATGTGATGGGCAGGGCTTCTGTGTGCCCGGTGACTATAGCTTCGTTGCTAAATGGCTAACCTAGATTTTATTGAGACAATAACTGTGTTTATGTGCTGTGTGAAGGCTGAAAAACAGCATCAACTTGTTTGGAGCAGTCTCTGAGTCCACTAGATCCTTTCAGAGGTGGCTCGCCAGTCTCCACCAGCTTTAACTTTTTACAGCAAGTGGAAACCCTAACTACAGCACTTCTCTCAATTACTCATCCAGAATCGCATACGACAACAGATCTCAGGAGCAGCAGATTAAATAACTAAAAGAGAACAGAAGAAAAGAGGGGGAAAAACACAACCTTGCAAAACAAGGTTGTGCTAAATCTGCATTATTCACACATGAATTCTCATTTCATCCATTAACATTTAAATGGGTGCATTTCAACTACAATAATTGCATTAAAAAATACATGCACACATATTCTCTTTTGTACATACATTTTCTCAGCATAAGGCACTAATCACATTAAACAGCATATGGAGCACACATTAGCCTGTGACTGCAGACTGCATGGTTAGCATTACTCCACAGGTGCTGCATTACCCTTTGCAGAATTGCAAGGCTAAAACTATCTCAAACTCATATAAACCACAATAAAATAATCACACTATATTCATTTTTTAGGAATTTTGCAGCAATAGTACACTTTAACTGTTTTAGGCACTTGTTTCCCCAAAAGACAAACACATTCAAATGATCTGTGAATACACGATAAAATATAACTATTTAATCATTCACTTAACAAGAAAATGACAAGGATTCGAAACAAATCCTTGATGAAGTAAGAAAAAAGTCAGATTTCCTAGATTTTCTGCAAACAGATCAGATGAATTTGCTCCTTGTATTCAGCACAGCACAATCGGTACTAAATGAAACTTCTCTCTGATGATGCTTCTCTCTCTCAAACACTTTACTCAGTGTTGTGTTCTTGTATTTGAGTCACTGAAACACATGGGGGGCGCTAAAGGTTACTCTGGGGTCTATAAAAGGGTAGAAGAAGAATGTGTTGGAGAACCACTGCTGCGTCCCAATTCGCATGCTTATACTACACCCTAAAAGTATGTACTTTTTTGTGAAGGAAAAGTACACACTTTTGAGTGTGTAACAGAAGAGTATGCAAGCTTTTGGGACATACTACTTCCTCGTTAACAGATCGTTGTGTTGCTTAGTTACGAGCCCTGTCAATCATCCACACATCATCCACATTTCTTTCATATTTAATTTCCTACCTTATTGGAGAAGCAGCAGGTTGATCTCCCATTTACGAGTCTTTCATGCAGAGAAATCTCCTCAGGTGTTTGGATAATTCTGCATTCAGACGTTAATGTCCAAACACGTCTTTATATAAGTTCAGTATTGTTGTTGCAGATGAAATATAACGCAGAAAAAAAACATGTTCCAGTGGGCTAGATATTAATTAACAGTCATACAAACATCTTTACCGAAGCCTTTCTACTTGACGTTTGGTCTCGCGCATCCATCATGTTTGTAGTTTGTTTACACTTTTCACCCACGTTTGTAGTTCTAAATCGAATTCACGTCCTACGCGCAATGTATTGTGGGCAATATCAGCGGTTAGAGTATGGATGCTTCTACACTTCGAGTTTTTACCGGAAATAGTAAACACACGAGAACCTTTGGCATACTCTTTTCAACATACTACGATTTGGTACATACTAATTCTACTTTCAAATACTATTTAGGATGCATAGTATGTGAATTGGGACACAGTACATGTGTTTGTAACCATATGGCATGTTGAGCTGTTTGCTGTTTAGCTCTGAAGCTAATATATTTACATTTACATTTACATTTAGTCATTTAGCAGACGCTTTTATCCAAAGCGACTTACAAATGAGGACAAGGAAGCAATTTACACAACTATAAGAGCAGCAGTGAACAAGTGCTATAGACAAGTTTCAGGTGTGTAAAGTCTAAGAAGCAAAGCATTAGTAAAAAATGTTTTTTTTTTTTTTTTTTTTTTTTTTTTTGGAGAGAGAGAGAGAGAGAGCACAGTTAGTTTATATCTTCTTGAACTTGAAATCTTCTTGACTCCTCATGCTTGAGCAACCATTACACTCAGGTATCAATTTTCAGATATCACGATCGCTATATCAATTCTCTAATCTCACTTTTCAAAAACTTATATCGGGAATCGCGCTAGTTCGCTGTTGCTTCTGTAAATGGCCACAAGAGGTCACTATAGATGGTTCATTTTCACTCACCTAATTCAGGTTAATGGCTTTAAGGCAAACCCTGGAACCTGTATAATCATACTACACCACACTCATCAAAACACTCTCATCTCAGAAGCTTGGTGATTAAATTCCTGTGACAAATGTAAGTTAATGCAATTTATCTAAGCACGATGATGTGCATTATAATTTAGTTTGTTTTTATTGCATTGTCTCATGTTTACCATTCGTGTGTACTGTTTAGCCAGATGACCATCACTAAACTAAAAAGCTACGTGTTTAAGCTAGCACCCCTTGTTGAGCGGAGTGAGGTGTGTAATTTATGTTTGTGTTTCAAATTATGATGTAAATGTCTAAATTGTTTATTTTTGGAAACTGTTGTGTTTTGAAATTGTCAACTGAGTGAATTATTGTTTATAGGTTGCTTTACATAGCTCTTTTGCTGTGCACTGTGTGCAGATGCATGATAATGCACTGTAAATGTGTAGTAATTCATTGTAAATTTGCTTCGTGCAATTTGTGTTTAATTCTAGTTTTCACAGTGTTTATGCTGGTTCCAGAATAAAAATCATTACACCCATCAGAGACTCTCTGCTTCATTTAAAGGAAATCAAGGGCTGCTACAGTGAAAACTCACCGCTGAGCCATCCACCAACGCAGACATCTTTAATCAGCGAATTGAAGAACATCTGATACTATGCATGCCATCTTTGTGTGGATGACACAGCTGCAGTGAGAGACTTTGGCTGAATAAGTGGGTAAACAACCAAAGATACAGTATACATTAAGAACTGCCATTTTCTAAATAATTCCAAGGAGGATTTTCAAAGTGCAAGACAAATACTGTAAATGCAATATCTGTAAAGCTGACAAGTAACAAGTCAAAGAGTGTGGCTGAGGTCATTGTCACATAACTATATCCTAATTATTGAATCTAACAATTCTTGAGGGCTAAAATTGTTGTGAATTATCTACTGTATTCTCACTTATGACATTTGCATTGTCTCTGTTTAACATCTTGGGGTGTTCATTAGTCTAGACGTCTAATTTAAGTGGTAATATAGTGAGAAAAGTTAAATTTACCACTCATTCTTTTAAGTCTAGATGTAAAATACCATACGACCTTATAGTATAAACAGATCCACTATAACAGTACAATGTCGTCACCGCCTGAGAATACAGACAACCTTTCAGATGCCCCACAGGTCAGGTCGAGCTCCCGTGAATGTACTTTTACAGAAAAAGGTCAAAGATTACATGATCAGGAAGCTAGAAAAAATGAAAAGGCATTCATCAAAGCCTATGACTCTTGGAAGCTTATAGCAAAGGAGGTTAGAGTAAAGCTGAAGGCATTCTGCTCAGCTGAAGACCTTGATAAAATGCAAACTAATGTTAAATCTAAACAAGCCATAGTACACCAAAATTATGAGCCCATTCGACGCAATCATACTACTACAAATATTGTAAAGAAAATGGATGCATGTGACACTCTTACAGCTGAGATCTGTGACCTTGTTAGTAAATGTATGGAAAACATAGACAAGGCTTTCAATGACCAACTAGAGAAAGAAAGAGTGAGAATGGTGCTAAATAAAGAAGAGTATGGGTCAGTCTTTGCAAATACAAAAACAGAGACCGTAATTTCAGAGTTATTACAAGAATCTGATCACAACTCAAGCACTACCTCCAGGTCCTCTAGCAAACAAGTAGATGCAGAAGCAGACTTGGCTGCCAAAGTAGAACAGGCAAAAGCTATGCAAAAAATACACATTCAACAAGCGAGACTCGACAAACTGGAGAGTGAATGGAAACTCATAGAAACTCATATGTTAGCTGAAATCAAAAAAAAAGGAGGCTGAAATGAAAGTTAGGTTGGAAATGGAAAAAACAAGGTTATAACAGTTACAAGCAGAAAACGAGGTGAAGGTAGCAGCAGCGCGAGTAAGAGCGTACAACAATTTTGATGGTCATGAAAGTTTAGAAGAAGACACTGACCACAAAACCCAGTATAGCTGCCAAGATGCTACTCTCCAAACTCCACTAAATCCACAAGCATTACCATTCCAGCCTCAAACTGCACCTTTCAAAACGCTAATGCCTCAGGAGGAGGTCAGTCTTGCTCAGGCAATTGTGAGTTCACTTACTTTAAGCCGACTACCAGTCCCAGAACCAACCACATTCACTGGTGACCCCTTAAAGTTTATAGACTGGAAAATATTTTTCATGGCCCTCATTGATCAGAAGCCCTTCCCAGCTAGTGAAAAAAGGCTATAACTAAAGAGTTATCTTGCCGGAGAAGCGTGCAAAGCTGTTGAAGGATTTTTCTACAGAAACTTAGAAGTGGCATATCAGGGTGCCTGGGCAGTTTTACAAGATCGATATGGAAGCTCTTTCGTTGTCCAAAGAGCCTTCAGGGACAAGCTCATGAAGTGGCCCAGGATATCAGCTAATGACCCCATTGCCTTAAGAGAGTTTGCAGATTTCCTTCAAGGTTGTGTCGAAGCCATGCCTCATGTTAAGGGTTTGGGTATTCTAAACGATTGTGAGGAAAACCCCAAGCTCCTTAAAAAGCTGACTGAGTGGATGATGCGCCGGTGGAGTCGTATTGTTGTAGAAGAGCTAGACATATCTGGAGAATATCCAAGTTTTGTGCATTTCACACAATTTATGCAAACTGAGGCCCGCATAGCTTGTAACCCCCTTGCCTCCCCACTTCTAATGAACGCTAAAAATACAGACGAGAGGCTTCCTACGAGAACTAAGGCACTCTACACAGGCGTTCAAACTAAAACTTCCATCTCAGGTCCTCCTGAAAATTCCACACCAAAACCACCTTGCTTAGTTTGTAAAGACGAAACGCATGGTGTTGTTAAGTGTCCGTCCTTTGCAGCAAAGACTATGGATGAAAAGAAATCCTTTATTCATGAGAATCATCTATGTTTTGGATGCTTAAGGAAGGGGAACACTACCAAAGACTGTAGAAGGCGACACACCTGCAGTACATGTGGTTGACGTCATCCAACCTGCTTGAACATAGAAAAGGATAGAAACCCTCTTGAATCGACAAGCAAAGATTCCATAGCAACTGGAAGCCACTCAAGCAAGGAAATCCACAAAGTCATGGCGCATGCATTGACACAGCATTTTTCTGCCACCTCTAGCATAGTACCAGTTCTTGTGTCATCAATAACAAATCCCCAGAATGAAATTCTCACTTACGCCTTGCTTGACACTCAAAGCGACTCAACTTTTATTTTGGAAGATTTGGTCACCAAACTAAATGTAAATACCCCGTCAGTGCAACTTAAACTTAGCACAATGACGCCTGTCAACACAGTCATAGCAAGTAAGGTTGCCTGTGGTTTACAACTTCGGGGACTTAACTCTGAAACTTACATCCAACTAAAGCAGACTTACACAAGAGACTTTATTCCAGTTGAGAAGTCTCACATCCCTACTAAAGCTACAGCTCTCCAGTGGCCTCATTTGAAGCATCTAATGAACAAGTTACATCCACTTCAAGATTGTGAGGTTTGTCTGCTAATTGGTTATGATTGCCCATCAGCACTGGCTCCTTTGGAGGTTGTCACAGGCAATGAAAATGAACCTTTCGCTCAAAGGACAATGCTAGGCTGGAGCATAATAGGGTCAGCCAATCCCCACCTGGATAGATGTGGAAACCAAAATTTTGTGCATCGTGTCACGGTGAAAGAGAAGCCTCTGGCCATCGATGAGCTGAAAGCACTGAAATCAGACTTTAATGAGAGGAGTTATGAGGAGAAGTATGTGTCACAGGATGAGGTTCGCTTCATACAGCTTCTAAATGGAAAAATTAAGCAGAAAAGGGATGGCCACTTTGAGATCACACTGCCCTTCAAGGGTAGCAGTGCGCCAATTCTCCCAAACAACAAGAAACTGGCTACTGTTCGGTTGCAACACCTAAAGAAGAAGTTAATGAGCAACAAACAGTATTTTGATCATTACACAGCCTTCATGGAAGAAATTCTCAAGAAAGGTGATGCTGAGCCAGTACCACCATTTTCTGATGATGAGACTGTGTGGTATATCCCATATCATGGTGTATACAACCCCAAGAAGCCAGACAAATTAAGAATTGTGTTTGATTGCTCTGCAAAGTTTCGTGGGATCTCTCTAAATGATACTCTACTGACAGGCCCTGACTTAATTAACCCTTTGGTGGGAGTTCTTTGTCGATTTAGAAGGGAAGCAGTTGCTGTGATCTGTGACATTGAAAGGATGTTCCACCAATTCAGTGTCTCACCCGAAGTTCACAACTACTTAAGATTCCTCTGGTGGGAAGGCGGACTGTTGGAAAAGAAACCAAAAGAGTACAGAATGACAGTCCACCTTTTTGGGGCTGCATCCTCCCTTGGATGTGCCAACTTTCGTCTTAAGTATCTGGCACAGCAACACAAGGTGGACCACCCTGCTGCTTCAGTATTTTTGGAAAAGAACTTCTATGTGGATGATGGGTTAACCAGTGTTCCAACTGTCAAAGAAGCAAAAAAAAACTAATTGTGGAAGCACAGGAACTGTGCAAAGGAGCAGGGCTACTCAAATCAAAGTGAGGTCCTCTCCTGTGTAGCTCCTTCAGAAAGGGCAGTAAACACTGATCTTCTTAATCTTAAACCTTATCCAGCTGCAGAAGTACACATACTTGGCATTCAGTGGTCATCAGAAAATGACACCTTCAGCTTCACCATCACTTCATCTAGCTTGTTATCAGGGCCTGAGTTTCTATGGAAACAGGAAGTGCATCCTATGCATAAGCCTTTTACTGAGTTGCTAACCGGTGATCCAGAAGTCAAATCCATTCCGGTGTTGGCAACCCAAATCAGTGACAGGAAGGACATTCTTAGCCGCCTGAGTCGATTTTCCACCTGGACAATGCTTGTTAAGGTGGTTGCCAGGATCAAAAGACTTGGGTCCAAGCTAAAACATCATGGTGAAATTGTGACTGTCACGGAACGTAGGAAGGCTGCGGAAGTGCTGTATCAGCTCGTTCAGCAGCAAGCTATTCCCCAAGAGCTGAAGGCACTTCAAGGGAACTTTCATTGGAGTACTATTCCAAGTTCAAGCCCTCTTTTCCGGCTCAACCCCATTCTAGATGGAGGACTTTTTCGCGTTGGTGAAAGACTGAAAGGATCAACCCTCAGTTCAGAACTAAAACATCCCATCATTCTCCCAAAGGACAGCCACACCACCAATCTGCTTTTGGCTCACTATCATGCCCAGGTCTGCCACGAGGGTCGAAGTCAGACCTTAATGGAGCTACGGGCTAATGGATTTTGGGCCATAGGTGCGAATAAATCAGTCTGCAAGTTAATACATAGATGTGTGAAATGTCGGAAACTGAGACGACCAACTGAGGAGCAACAGATGTCTGAACTCCCCAGAGAACGCTGTGAAGTCTCCGCCCCTTTCACTTGCTGTGGAATGGATTGCTTCGGCCCATTTGTCACCAAGCGAGGTTGCAAAGAGTATAAGAGATATGGACTGATTTTCACATGCCTGTCTTCTCGTGCAGTCCATCTAGAAATGCTTGATGACATGTCAACAGACGCATTTATTAATGCTTTAAGGTGTTTTATCAGTCTTAGAGGAGCAGTTTGTCATCTACGCTGCGATCAGGGCACAAACTTTGTGGGTGCGAAGAATGAGTTTAAAGAAGCTCTTAAGCAATGTGATACAGAGGCTTTGAAGGCTTTTCTGGCAAATAGACAGTGTGAGTTCACTTTCAATGCTCCATCAGCCAGTCATGCAGGGGGTGTGTGGGAGCAACAAATTCGGACCATTCGAAGTGTGCTGAATGCTACAAATGCCCAGTGTTCAGGTAGACTAGATGATGCCTCTCTCAGAACACGAAGCAATGGCTATTGTCAACAGCCGTCCATTAAATGTTGATGGAATCAATGATCCCATAGCACTAGAACCCCTGACTCCAAACCACCTTATCTTGATGAAATCAAAGGTGGTATTACCACCTCCCGGAAAGTTTATCAAGGAAGATATGTACCCTGTAAAGAGATGGCGCAGAGTACAATTGTTAACTGAACAGTTCTGGAGCCAGTGGAAGAAGGAATACCTCCTGAACATGTCCACTAGGCAAAAGTGGCATGTACCCCGGCACAACTTGAAAATAAATGACATAGTCATCATCAAGGAAGATTCACTTCCAAGGAACCAGTGGCAACTAGGACGAGTGGTCGAGACAACAGAAGGGATTGATGGCTTAGTGCGTCGTGTAAAAGTACAAGTTGGGGAGCGAAGATTAACACAGAAACAGACCCATTGCTGTAAGCCCACAATCATCGAACGACCAATCCAAAAGCTAGTGCTCCTCCTTGAAGCTGAATGATGGTCTGTCAATCTTGTAGATACACTTAAATCAGACATGTTTGTCTAACAGATTTAGGGTGACCCAAATCATATTTGTGGCCTATATACCAGCTCTATAGCTAGTCATTCGTTATTGCTTAAAAATCATGTATGAGTAACTGTGTTTGTTTTGTTTAGTTTTTCCTGCTAAATTCAGTTTTCATAACATAATTGGTGGGAGTGTAAATGGCCACAAGAGGTCACTATAGATGGTTCATTTTCACTCACCTAATTGAGGTTAATGGCTTTAAGGCAAACCCCGGAACCTGTATAATCATACTACACCACACTCGTCAAAACACTCTCATCTCAGAAGCTTGGTGATTAAATTCCTGTGACAAATGTAAGTCATCCAGTCATCCAGAAACATGGATTTTCCTACCACTGCTATGTTGATGATACCCAGTTATACCTCTCTTTTCACCCTGATGATCCCTCGGTTCCAGCTCGCATCCCAGCCTGCCTGTCAGACATTTCACACTGGATGAAAGATCATCATCTTCAGCTCAACCTCGCGAAAACGGAAATGCTTGAAGTTTCTGCCAACCCCACTCTACACCATAACTTTTCAATCCAAATGGATGGGGCAACCATTACTGCATCCAAAATGGTAAAAAGCCTTGGAGTAACGATTGATGACCAACTAAACTTCTCTGACCACATTTCTAGAACTGCTCGATCTTGCAGATTCGCACTCTATAACATCAGAAAGGTCCGACCCTTCCTATCTGAACATGCAGCTCAACTCATTGTTCAAGCTCTTGTTCTCTCCAAACTGGATTATTGCAACTCTCTACTAGCCGGGCTTCCAGCTAATTCTATCAAACCTCTTCAGCTGTTTCAAACGCAGCAGCACGAGTGGTCTTTGATGAACCCAAAAGAGCACATGTCACTCCGCTACTTACCCGTTTGCACTGGCTGCCAGTTGCTGCTCGCATCAAATTCAAAGCTCTGATGTTTTCTTACAAAGCGACTTCTGGCTTTGCTCCTTCTTATCTGCTCTCATTTTTGCAGATTTATGTGCCCTCCAGAAACTTGCGTTCTGTGAATGAACGTCGCCTCGTGCTTCCATCCCTAAGAGGGAAGAAATCACTTTCCCGAACTCTCGCATTCAATCTGCCCAGTTGATGGAATGAACTCCCTAACTGCATCAGAACGGCAGGGTCATTTGCTGTCTTCAAGAAATGACTAAAAACTCAACTATTTAGTCTCCACTTTCCTTCCTAATCTGTAACTGCCTCTCTAGCTATACAACTAACTGTACTCTCTCTCTCAAAAAAAAAAAAAAAAAAAACACATTACTAATGCTTTGCTTCTTAGACTTTACCCACCTGAAACTTGTCTATAGCACTTATTCACTGCTGCTCTTATAGTTGTGTAAATTGCTTCCTTGTCCACATTTGTAAGTCGCTTTGGATGAAAGCGTCTGCTAAATAACTAAATGCAAGTCAATGGTTACAGGTTTCCAGCTTTCTTCAAAATATCTTCTTTTGACAAACCAGTTTAGAATAAAAGTCAAGGTTGAGTAAATGATATAAATTTTCATTTTTTGGAAAAACTATCCATTTAAAAAGAAAAAAAAATTTGTTCAGTTTAAAGGTAGATGCTAATAGTCTAATCCTATTCAATGTTTCAATGTTTAGCTAATAGTGCCCCCAGCAGACCCAAAGATTGGCTGAATATATCACGCTGTGGTAAAACCCAACTGTTTAACTCTTAAGGGACTTGTAAAAAAAAAAAATTAAATACTGTACAAAAAAAAATCATGTTTCAAGACAGCTATATCAAGTACTGCATGTTGTTAACAAACTGTAAATTTAAAATAAAATCAGGAAAACAAAAGCAAAGCATGCTTTTTAATAAGATTCAAATAAGATACAGTATGTAGCTTATTTAATCATTTTAATATTGAAACTTTCTTTACTGGCTTATTACTTTACATTTAATAGGTTCCTTCAAACATCAATTAGCCATTATGTCACATTTGTGCATGTTTGTTTTAAACCAAGTTATTAGGACTCTGTCTTCTGCTGTCAGGATTATATACTAGTAGTTTTCCTTTTAAATCACATATTGTTACGTGTTTAAGTAAGAATTTAAAATAATACACTAAAAAATGTTTGACTAATATGGTAGGGTTGTTGAATTAAATTCAATTCACCTTTATTTGTATAGTGCTCTTACAATGTAGATTGTGTCAAAGCAGCTTCACATAAAAGGTGATAGTAAATTGGAACAGTGTAGTTCAGTTTTTAGTGTTTAAATTCAGTTCAGTTTAGCTCAGTTCAGTAATCTAATTTAAAAATCACTACTGAGAGTTCAAACACTGAAGAGCAAATCCAACGATGCGTAGCGCTACAGATCCCGAACCATGCAAGCCAGTGGCGACAGCGGAGAGGAAAAAAAAAAAAAAAAAAAACACTTCACTAAATGGCGAAAGTGAAGAAAAAAAAAACCTTGAGAGAAACCAGACTCAGTTGGGCATGACTATTTTAATTTTTCCGTTGCAGTCTCGGCGACGGAGGCTGGAAGCTGGCCTCAGTGAAGACTCGTCTGTCCCTGGAGCGTCACAGGAATCAGTCTCATGTTCTCCACTCCTCCATGACCACCATAATAGCTGCTCAGGATACGGCCTGGTCCAGGATGTGGAAACCTTGGGATCATCTCGTCGTTGGTCTCGGATCGAATCAGTGACTCTGCATAGTCTGAGGGCTTCGGGAAGAATATCCCCAGGTGGAAATGGAGAATAAAGAGAATAATTAGCGTAGCTGCTGTTCATAGTGTATATAAACAAGATGCAAGATCCTGTGTGGAATCTCGCTAAGTGGTGCACTGAGTGCATGCTTTACTAAACAGATAGGTCTTTAATCTAGTTTTGAATTGGGAGAGTGTGTCTGAGCCTCGGACGTTATCAGGAAGGCTATTCCAGAGTTTAGGAGCTATAAATGAAAAGGCTCGACCTCCTTTACTCGATTTTGCTATTCTAGGTACTACCAGAAGCCCTGAGTTGAGTTCTTAAAGAGCGAGTTGGATTGTAGTGAGACAGAAGGTTGGTTAGATAAACAGGAGCTAGATTTAAAGCTTTATAGGTAAGAAGCAATATTTTAAATTCAATATGAAACTTAACAGGCAGCCAGTGTAAGGAGGATAAAATTGGGGTGATGTGATCAAATTTTCTAGACCTGGTAAGAACTCTGGCAACTGCATTTTGTACTAATTGAAGTTTGTTAATAGAGGATGCTGGGCAGCCAGCAAACAGTGCATTACAGTAGTCTAGCATAGAAGTCATAAAAGCATGGACTAGCTTTTCTGCATCTGAGATGGATAACATACTTTGTAACTTAGCGATATTTCTCAGATGAAAGAAAGCAGTTTTTGTGACATGAGATATATGATTTTTAAAAGTTAATTTGCCGTCTAATATGACACCCAAATCTTTAATAGTAGAGCTAACGCTAACTTTGTATCCCTCTAATTGCAGGTCGAGTTGTGAGATATGCTGTGTACAGGATTTAGGCCCAATAAGTAATAATTCTGTTTTGTCTGAGTTTAAGAGAAGATAATTGTTGGTCATCCAGTCTTTAACATCTTTAATACACCCAGTTAGCTTGGACAGTTTAGACATCTCGTCAGGTTTAGTTGAAATATATAATTGAGTATCATCTGCATAGCAGTGAAAGCTGATCCCATGTCTTCTAATAATGTCTCCCAGGGGTAGCATGTATATTGTAAACAGCAAAGGGCCTAAAACTGATCCTTGAGGCACCCCATATTTTACTGGGCTGACTTGTGAAGGCTGTCCATTAATATTAACAAACTGGTAACGGTCAGCTAAGTATGACTTAAACCATTGTAGAGCCTGTCCCTGGACACCTGTAGACTTTAAGCGATTAATGAGGATACCGTGGTCAATGGTGTCAAATGCCGCACTAAGATAGAGTAAAACTAATAGCGAGATGCACCCTTGGCCAGCAGCTAAGAGTAAATCGTTGGTTATTTTCACTAATGCAGTTTCTGTACTGTGATGAGCTATGAAACACTTCAAAAACATTGTTCGTCTGCAGAAAGGAGCATAATTGAGCAGAAACAACTTTTTTCTAGCAATTTAGATATAAATGGAAGATTTGAAATAGGCCTATAATTAGCTAAGTTGCTGGGGTCCAGTTGTGGTGTCATAATAATAGGCTTAATAACAGCTAACTTGTAAGGATTTGGAACATAGCCTAAAGATAAAGAAGAGTTGATAACGTTAAGAAGAGGTTCTCCTATAACAGGTAGAAATTCTTTCAGTAATTTTGTTGGAATTGGATCCAACATACACGTAGCTGGTTTAGAACTATTTATAATTTTATCTAGCTCTTCCTGTTCTATGATTTTGAAGCACTGTAGGTTATTTTGATTTGGTGGGATGTTAACTGGATCTGAAGTATAAGGCGGTGCAGAAAGTTTAAGATCTCCTATTTTCTGTCTAAAGCCGTCTATTTTATTTCTGAAAAAAATCATGAAGTCATCACTACTAATTTGCGGTGGAACATTTTGTTCCAAAGATGACTGATTATTTGTTAATTTAGCAATGGTGTTAAATAAGAATCTAGGATTGTTATGATTATTTTCTATCAGTTTGCGGAGGTGCTCAGCCCTGGCAGATTTTAGAGCCCTCCTATAGCTGGACATACTGTCTTTGTATGCAATTCTAAAAACTTCTAAATTAGTTTTTTTTCCCCATTTACGTTCCAGGGCATGGGTTGCTGTTTTGAGAGCGCGGGTATGACTATTATACCATGGTGTAGTTTTATTCTCTCTAGCCTTTTTTAGTTTGATGGGTGCCACAGTATTTAGAGTGCTAGTAAAGATGGCATCCGTACTGCTGGTTACTACATCAAGGTCATTTGCGTTTGCGGGTGCATTTCGAAATAGAGAAAGATCAGGTAGATCATTTGGTGGATGGAACAATAGTTCTACTAGGGCGATATATCGGAGCGGATCTGCTAATTTCAGGTAAACACAGCTTGTATAGTAAGAGGTAGTGGTCTGTAATATCATCACTTTGTGGTATAATGTCTACATCAATGACCTCAATTCCATAAGACAGAATTACATCTAGTGTATGATTTAAGCGATGGGTTGGACCAATAATGTTTTGCTTTATCCCTAGTGAATTTAGTAAATCCATAAACTAAGTTCATCCTGAATGAGAATGTGCAAATCCTCTCTCACGTACGACTCACCCTGAATACGAGTGTGTGCACTTTTGAGACTTTCCTGCCAGAAACAGGCAACTCGTACCTCTCAGCCAATCAGATGAGAGCTGTACTCGATGTCAACCACTCTGCGCTCCTTTTGCGCAGTCTGTTCCTCTAACCAACATGTAAGCTCGCATCTTATTGGCTACAGGGCACGAGTGATTCACGTGGGAGGTGTGTGCTGACAGGAAAGTCTCAAAAGTGCACACACTCGTATTCAGGGTGAGTCGTACGTGAGAGAGGATTTGCACATTCTCATTCAGGATGAACTCGTGAATTTTAAACATTCAAAACTTTTTGTGCACTCTTATATATTTGCAAATGGTGTTTTGCATTTGTGAAACGTATTTTATGAAAATGTATTTTTATTTTGTGCATGTGAATTGTTTTTGTAAGTATAAATAAATATTTTACGTACGTGAATTTGGCTACGCATGTGTACATCGTGTCTTTTGCGTGAATTATTATTGAGTCTAATCTCTCTCCATACAGAAGAGGAAGTAGTAATCGGCGGTGACCGAGAGTCCAACAGAGAGACCATAAACAAGTGTAACGAATTGACAATGAAGCACGTAACAACGCTTCTTAAATAGAAAAAGCTAAGTGCCAACAGCTGGGCTAAAGCCAGATCAGCTGATCTTAGTGGTGAGTCACGTGATCACAACACACAACAGAACTACAAAACAATCCTACGTGACATGACAGAAAGAGCGCATGCATCATCAACCATGACAGCTATTGCTGTCAAACATTGTTTACTTAACTTGTTCAGTTTAATGGTGAAGGGATTGACCGAATATGCCATGCTCTCTTGTAAAAGTGTTTTATTTAGATACATTGGTGGCTGCTGTATTTTGTAGTTTATTTCGATACACGCAAAATAGATGTAGTTTTTTATTTTAAAATGCATTTCAATGTGATGCGGTGGCGCAGTATGCTGTCTCCTCACAGCAAGAATGTCGCTGGTTCGAGCCTCGGCTGATCAGTTGGCAATTCTGTGTGGTGTTTGCATGTTCTCCACTCGTTCGTGTGGGTTTCCTCCAGGTGCTCCGGTTTTCCCCCACAAGTCCAAAGACATACTGTACAGGTGAATTAGGTGTTTCCTAGTGATGGGTTGCAGCTGGAAGGGCATCCGCTGCGTAAAACATATGCTGGATAAGTTGGCAGTTCATTCTGCTGTGGCGACCCCTGGTTAATAAAGGAACTAAGCCAAAAAGAAAATGAATGAGTTTTAATGTATTTTTGCCCATCCCTGCTCCCCCTGCTTGTGTGGGTTTCCTCTGGGTGCAAAGACATGCTGTATAGGTAAATTGGGTAAGCTAAATTGTCTGTAGTGAGTGTGTGTGTGAGAATGTTTCCCAGTGATGGGCTACAGCTGAAAGGGTATCCGCTGTGTAACTCATTCTGGAAGAGTTGGCGGTTCATTCCCCTGTGGTGAACTCTAATTAATAAAGAGACTAAGCCTAAAAGAAAATGAATATCGAAAAAATTGCCCTTTAGCCTATATATAACCATTACAAATATTTACATGTTCAAATATAATAAATTTTTGAATATCATGTTTTATGTAAAATAAATCCATATTTTCACACAATTCTCAGTTAAAGATTCAAATATTCAAATTTCATAACTCTTTAAAAAATTTATTATAAAATCATCTTTGGAGAATGACGTTCCACATTTAGATGGTGCTTTGTCGCCACCTATTGTTGTAATGTAATTTCTACAGATTTATTCAGTCATAATTTTGAGTTATTAAATCATAATTTCTGCTTTTTTGATCTTGTAATTTTGATTTAGTTAATCATAATTTGGGTTTTCTTACCTCAGTTGTTTGCACACAAGAATATTTTGTCTTGGTGATTGGAGCTTCCAGTACAGAGACAGAAAATACATAGAGCAAAGTTCTGCAAACAATAAATATATATTACAAGCATAAATGTATAACATAAAATTATAAAGAAAAACAGTATTTTTATAAAATGTTTGTTCTACAATATGTGTATTATCTGCAGACATGAACCTCACCAAGATAGGTTACTCTGCATTAAATTGTTTGTGTTTAGTAATTAATGACCTGTTACATATAGTATGAGAATGTACAATCTGTAGCCACTTCATCTGACAAAACTTCAATTACTGTCTGGTTCGGATCAGCCACCAAATCAGACATAAGAAGACTGCAGCGGACTGTCAGGACAGCGGAGAGGATTATTGCTGTGCACCCGCCCAACCTTCAGATATCTACACATCTTTAACTCTATAGATCTTTATTATTAGATCAGTTGCTACCTGTTTATTTTTATGGTCATACATATACACAACCCTTACTGTTTATGATTTTTGTAACCAAAATGTTTTTTTGTTTATTTTATATCCATTTATGCCATTCTGTGTTCTTGTGTTGATTTGTATGTATCCTGTGCTCCTGAAAAAAAACACACAAAACATTTTTTGTGTGTTTGCCCACACTTGTCAAATAAAGCTCATACTGATTTCTCTGGACACATTTTTCAAAGACATCTCAGCAGCTGAATGACAAGAATTATAATGTCCCTGGCCATCAAACATAACATTTCAGATGATGTCTGGCCTTTCATAATACAAAATATCTACTACAGATCATTGACTGCAAAACATTTGTGATTTAAGTGAAATGACATTATACATTTTAAAATGAACAAGTTGGAGAAATTATTAAATGATAATGCTTTAAAAAATGACACTAGTTAAAAAAAAAAAAACGTTTTAACACGTAAATTGCATGTTAACACGTAAATCTCGTGTCTAAAGATAGCTAAAGATATTTCTAAAGCATTTTGCCCTACCTGGCAGAAACTGTCTTCGATAAATAACTGAACCAGACATTAAACAGCAGTAATACTTGCTGCTTTCGGTTTGTTTTTCTTAACGCACTTCCACATGCGTCCACTCCCGTCATGATCTTGGTTGATGAGGTAAGGTCACCGTAAGCGCAGGGTAGTGCTTCGGTCACTGCATCATGAATAATTCAAGTAAAACGTAGCTGTGGTGTCACGATGACCGTGTCTGTCGTAACAGCAGGTAATCCTTCTCCTAAATATTTATGTGGTGATGCGAGCAATCGTTTTGTTACACAATGGCTACGTCGAGCCTACGCCATCTGGTCCACTTCCTTTAAAAGGAGCTCAACATATTTGGCAGCGAGGAATAAGGCAGAGATTGCGCTGAGACAGTTTCTTATTTCTATTTCCAATAGCCTGCTTCTTTACCAGTCATCTAACTGTAAAATAACGTTGGACTGTATTCATACGAGGATAAAAAAATACGAGAGAGAGAGAGAGAGAGAGAGAGAGAGAGAGAGAGAGAGAGAGAGAGAGAGAGAGAGAGAGAGAGAGAGAGAGAGAGAGAAAGAGAGACTAGCTAAAATAATTTAAATGAAATAGTCTACATTAACCAACCGTCTGCCTTTTCGGGGGGTTGCTGAATAAACTTATAGACCGTCCTTTTTAGTATGAGCTCCGTTAAACCGTCATGAAATGTCCATACTGTTCTCTCATTATTTCTTTTTAGCTCTGAAAAACTGATTTCTTGTCAAAATAAGATTGCGTTTGTTACATACGTTTTTGCCCTAACGGCCTTCCATACTCCTGTGAATACATGAATTCTACTATGGCATAGCTTACGTCATGAATAGTAAACACGTAACGTGACGCAACCCCACCCCATTTGCTGACGGATAGATTGCTACTGGATCTGCGATCCAACAAACCCTACTATGGAGAAAGGCTTGGCTCATGCATATCAATTTGTTACGTGACAAACGGCCCACGAAAGTTACCAAGCTACTTCGGCGTGACCTTATTAATATTCACGATAAAGCCTTCGCCATAGTGCGGTTTGTAATTACGTGACCCTCCCACACTCTCATTCTCCGTTCATCGGCCGTCCTCAGCATCCCCTCTGTGATGATGGCGTGTGTGGATGCTGCTAATGCGGCGGAGCCTGGGGCCTAACCCAACCGGTTAACGTTACCGGGAAACTCAAGAAACGAGGACGTGCGGTGGTGGGCATTATGAGCCTAACCTTTAACGGCAGGCTACCGGATCACTGCTGTATCTCATGTCAGGGTGTTTGCGTGAAACCAAGGAATGAAGTGCTGCAACCATGATGCAAGGTAAAAAAATCCACGTTGGGCCCTTCAATTCACCGATGTCAGTTGATATGACTTAATAGCGTGATAACATTACTTCGACGGCTGTACAGTAACGTTACGTGAAGTCCAAATGCAGTTCACGTTTGCTTTGTGACTGTCTCCTTAAAGGAGTGAAGGATTATGTGTCTCACGTTGTATGGCCAGTGAGCATATTTGCACCATGGCACAAACCTCTCGATGGCACATTTAAATTAAGTGTTTAGAATTACACTCAAAAAATATAAAACATATACATATAAATTAGTTATCACCACTGTGTTTGTGTACCTTTACTATCTGATCTTGCCATTATAATCTCGTATGTCACTTCAAACCTTGATTTAAAGGAATAGTCCACCTTTAAATTAAAATTCTGTTATCATTTGCAGTCAGGACACTCACCAATTTAATATGTAGGTGCCTTTTTTGTTTAGTAGAACATTAAAGAAGATATTTATCTTGAAACCATGGTCCTTGGTGATTCGTGAAATACAGGTCAAAAGCCACCAGCAAAATAAGCAAGTAAATAAAGACATAAATATACCTGTGGCAACTCCATTAAAACCTTTAACAGAGTTGACTACTACTAAAACTGAACATTGTATACTTTTATTCTACAGCCATAACAAAGCATTTAGAACAGTCTGAACAGTGATGTATATTGCCCAGAACCATGGCTGTTCATTTTGTTTTAGCTGTATTTGTTTTTAACTCTGGAATTCCAGTTGCCATTGACTTCCTTTTATTTAAGGAAAAATGAACATTTTCAAATCATTTACTACATATACAAAACAAGATATTCTGAAGAATGATGGAAAGTATATAATATAAATAAATAATATCAATGTAATTAAAAATATACCATGGAAATCACTAGCTTTCCTCCCCAACATTCTTCAGTATGTATTTTTTGTGTTCAATGCAAGAAACAAGAATCTCAAACAGTTTTGAAACAAATGGAGGTTTGAGTAAACAGTGACTATTGGGTGAGCTGTCCATATTTGTTTTATGGAATCAAAATGCTGCCAAATGCATTGAGGTCACAGATAAAAAAACAAATAAAAAGTAAAAAAAAAATTATGACGTGTGAAATTATAATGTGCAAAAACTAAATGCAGAATAAGAGACAATGAGGTCACATACAATGAGGACAGTGAGCCTGTATTAAAATTGAATATGTGTTTAGAATTGCACAACAAAGAAACCTGACTTCAAAGTTTTTCTAATTGAAAACAAAATCAGTTTTTCTCACTCATATTTATATGTTTTGTGTGGGTCTTTTCCCATTTCCAAAATATTTATCTTCATTTGAATCAAAGGGGGGCTTCAGCATCATTATTAGTCCACTCATCGAGATGACACTTGCCCCTCTACCCAATCAGATAAAGAGGGAGCGGACGTCACTCCAATGCAACTCGTGGTTGCTCAGTGTGGCAGGCAGGGGATGCATTTGTTTTCTGGAGTGTGCATGATAAAAGTTACCACAAAACATTAAGCAGCACAATTGATTTTAGTATTGTTGATGGTAATAAATGTGTCCTCAGCAGCAAATCTGCATATCAGAATGATTTCTTAAGGGTCATGCAACAATGAATACCAGCGTAATAATGTCTATAATTCAGCTTTAAATCACAGGATTAAATTACATTTTGAGTGCATTCCCTTTTGATTTTATGTTTAAGTAGCAATTCTCACTGTTAACTAGTGGCTTAGTTTTACCTGCATACTATTGAGATACTGGCTGTTTATTAGTATTTCTAAAGTATGATCTTACTCTGCATCCCTCATCCTACCCAATACCTAAGTCATGGTTAACGGTTTGTTAATACTGAAAAAAAAAAAAAAAACATTTAACAAGCTTGTTGACACTTAACACGTTTTTTTGAGATGTTGACAGTCATACATTTGTCCCACGTTGCTAAAAACACTATTAGGACACATATATTTCACAAAAAGGTGAAAATTTGTAGTTTTTGTGTTATTTTGAGCAAATTGCGTTCTTCCGGATTAAAAAAATACATTTTGAAGCTGCGTCCTGGTGATGAGATCCTTGTGTAAATTCTAGCGTGAAGACTGGATGTCTGTACGGGCGGGTACAATGTGACGTCTTTGAGTATTCAGCATTAACTTATGAGAAAGATTTGGTTCGAACCAATCAGCGCGCTTTATTGTGAATGAGATGCAACTTTATTAATATGCATGATATAGCTTTCAAGACTGTTTTTACCTGTTAGTGTTCAGAGAGATGTCACGTTGTGTTGTCAACCATCGTTAAAACAAGTGAAAAAAAAAAGAATTGTTAGGAGACATGGGTTGTCAGTGTTGTGTATATAAATGTGCCGCAACGAAGGTTTTGTTTCCATTTCCCTGTCACGAGAGCACCGATCGCGTGTGGATTACAGTGGTCTGCTAACACTTGACAAAAATATGTTTGCAAGGAACAATTTTTCACATGACAGCTTTTTGCATCTGGAAATGGTGAAATCCACATTTGCCACTCCTCTCCTTTTAAAAAAGATGCAGTTCCAGTTCGTGTTGATTGTCCTGTCTCTACAGATTTGGTGAGCGATCAGTGTTCTTTAGGTTTATTCAGATGGCAAAGTTAGTTAGTATCCTCAGAAGTGCTCCTTCAGTTTTTAAAGTACGTCAACATTACTACAATATTATGGACTGAACGATCCGCTGTAATTGCTGCTCCCTGAATGTAAAAATGTAAACACCTTCATCAAACTATTACCGTCATGTTGGATTTTCGCTGCATTTTGTGACAGGATAGTCTATACACACTCAGTTGTTTGATGATATTTCACTGCACCTATCGAGTCTCTGCATCTACCGAGAAATGCAGAGTTTTTTTTTTCTCCCATTCGCCGTGTTAAAACAACACTCTTCCAGCAATTCCTTGCATTCAATATCTTGTTTGTCATGGAGGGCATGCATGAAATGTTCCTGAATGAAAGTGAAAGTGCCAAACTGCAGTTAAAGTTGACAAATTAAGAATGAAACACCCGAAATTACATGAAACTCCAGAGGAAAAGTGTATAGTGCTGTGACACAATGACTTTAATTGTATTATGTTCTATAACATGTAAAACGGGATTCAAAAAGCAAAAGCAACTCGAACACCTTAATCATATTATTGTTTTATTTAAATTAAGGCAAACAATTTGATGACTGATGTCCATGTAAACGTAGTCACTGTCTATGGCCCTGTACACTAATATGTTTTAGTTCCAAAACAGCGTTTTAGAATGAAAACAATCCATGTCCACACTGGTGTTTCACCTTACATTTCTGAACAGATCTTCGTCCACACTATATCGCTGAAAATGCACATCACGAGACCATACACACACTCTGACATGCACTGCAGTGTATGCGTGCATCTGAGCTTCAGGCAGTCAGAAAATCCAACACGACGGTAATAGTTTGATGAAGGTGTTTACATTTTTACATTCAGGGAGCAGCAATTACAGCAGATCTTTGCTATTAGCCCTCCTGAATTATTAGCGACCCTTTCCCCCAATTTCTGTTTAATGCAAAGATCTATTTTCAACCCATTTTTAAACATAACAGATTTAATAACTCATTTCTAATAACTGATTTCTTTTATCTTTGCTATGATGTAAAATACATTATATTTGACTAGAAATTTTTAAGATAATAGTATTCAGCTTAGAGTGACATTCACAGGCTTAATTAGGGTAATTAGGGAAGTCATTGTATAACAGTAATTTCTTCTGCAGACAATCAAAAATATATATTGCTTAAAGGGGCTAATAATATTGACCTTAAAATAGGTCTCAAAATACTAAAAACTATTATTCTAGCTGAAATAAAACAAATAAGCCTTTTCTAAAAAAAAATGAGTATAGGAAATACTGTGAAAAATTCCTCTGTTAAACATAATTTGGGAAATATTTATATATATATATATATATATATATATATATATATATATATATATATATATATATATATATATATATATATATATAAAAATTCACAGGAGGGCGAATAATTTTGACTTCAACTGATAATCATTTTGAATAATCGTGATTACATTTATGACCAAATTAATCGTGATTATGATTTTTCCCATAATCGAGCAGCCCTACTCCCAGATCAGTGCTGGATTCAGTTAAAATCTCCTCAATTGAACAGCTCCAACAAGCAGAAACTGTGAACTCTGAGGCCACAACCTGTAAGTGTTCTTAATTGTTAAAATTGATCATGACGTATACAGTGTCTAGCGTCAACAGTATGCTGTAGCAAGGATGTAAACAACGGGAAATGCTGTTTGGCACCGCTAACGATTTAGCTACAAATTTATATTTATCAGTCAAACTGCAGTAAACACACACACTTCACCAGCACGTGCATGTCTCTCTATGAGGCGCTTTTCCATGCGTTTTACATCTCAGATAATGAACTCTCAAAAGATATGTGAATGATTTATATTACTTACACATGCATATTCCGAATATATGTGAAAGATGTTGTGCAACGCGTTGAGTTAAAAAAATACAGGAGAGCTTGCCTAACTCGTGTTGCAGCAGAAGAATAAATCAAGGCTCACACAGGTTGCATCCCACATCTTGTGCTTTATTCTTCTGTCAACAGCGTCACTGTATATTACAGAACAATAACTTAATCCGAGCATCAGAGAAAAATAAAAATAAACATCGATCCTGCGCACATGCATTTCTTGTGTTACATGCGTCTACAGACACACAGTTCACACACACACACACATAGACACACACAATGGCGATCTCTCTTAAAGGAGCCGCACCCCATTTTCACTCGTTATGAGGTTGACTGACTGTTTACACAAGCACGTGCGTGCTTGTGCGGGCGTGATGTGGGGCCGATCTGCAAATCGCAGCACATTATGACAGATGACCAATAAGAGTCACTTAAGGGCGGGTCAGAGGAACTAGGAAATATGACAGTCGTTTTCATGTTAGCTGAGTAGCTGAATATAATCAAAGTAAGATTTATGGAAAAAATTACGTGATTTCCTTCAAGTGAAACATGAGCACACATTGCTTTGCATCTTATAAACACAACCAAGCCTTAAAATTACATTCTCGACCACCCCTTTAATATATTCATTTATGTAACTGCATACACTGATTTTGCACATTTAACTAATTGCTTGCATTTATTTCCTATAATGTATACAATTATTGTTCGTTATACTTTTATAATGGCCATTATTGATTATTAAAACTGATATTCAGCAAAAGAGAGAGTATATTTTGTATTTTTCACTGAAAATGAATGGAGGCAGTTATGTTATAGGCTCCATTTTGTTATAAATTTACATACAGTGAAGATGATGGTTATTTAAATATGTTAAGTTGCTAATATCAAAATGAAAATAGGCAGTTCCTTTTATCATGTTTTCATTTTATTGTTAAGAAAGTGAAACAACCTAGCCTGGGTGATGTGAATGAGGTTGTAAAGTACACTGTTCCCTTTGAAGATTTACTTGATGTGTCCTCGGGAGTTTTTTTCTATATCAAAGTTGAAAAGTCTGAAGGAGAGGATGCAAGACTGAACTTTGTGTAGGCTACTTAATATTGAGGAAAACGAGCTAATCAGATCCTGCAGTCCTGCCTCCATTTTCAGATGTCTCCGTTTTCCCCTATCCACACTGACACGGAGCAGCAGCGTTTTAAAACAAAAACGACCTCTTCAACATTTTCAAAAAGCTTAGTTTTTGGCGCTTAAAAACTCTGGTGTAGTGTGGACGGATGGCAGAACCATAGCAAAATGTATGCGTTTTAAAACTAAAACGCATTAGTGTAAACGGGGCCCATTTCCCCTGCGTCTGTGTGGCCACTGTGAAAATCAGCGCGCGCATGTACTGAAACCCTTTTTATGCAAATCCTTCTGTCTTTCACCACTCGACACTTCCACCTAAACAAAGTTGGGGGTTCATGGTCCTTTTAAAGGTGTAGTAGGTGATTGTCTTCAGAAACATTATTTATTGTGCTGGTTGAAAGTCTCTACACATTCCAATAGTAATGATTAAAGTAAATGATCTAAATGTTTTTATATTCTGGGTAAGACCTAAAAAATGTTAATCCAAATAAATAATGTCGGGCCGATATTCCCATAATTCTGATAAGTGGACCACACTGTCTGTTAAAAGATTTGGTCAACTGCGCATCTCTTTTCACGCAGATCCGTCATTAGCACGTGCATGCGTTCATGTGCACACGAGACACAGTGGTAGAATCAAATGCTGAATCAAAACTTTTTAATGTCCTGAATCAATATTTGAGTTACTTTTGCACACTGGAGGAAGGATGACACCATGGCTGAAGTATTTCTTTTAGACAGGTATTGTTATGTTTTAAAACTATTTTAGTCACGCAAAGCTGATGTAGTGTTATGTTACAAATGTCACTTTGATCTTTCATTGGAAAATTTCAGTGACTGTTTTCAATTTCAAAAGGCTCCTTTTACAGCATTGATAATGTAGATTTTTAACAACAAAACATAAGTAAATAGTGCTATTCCACCCAGCCTGCTTTACTGAGGTGAAGGTTTTATATTCACATCACATTGGTTTATTTTTGAACAATGACAGCCTGTGACGTGCTCCCTATCATGCTACTTTGAATATTCGGTCAGAAAAAGCATGTAAGTATGGCTTGGTAATAAGTGTAATTCCTGCACGCCGCTGGCCAACCACTAACTACATTTCTAACTGGCGAATGACATGAACTAGTGGGTTGTCTGCTGTCATCTTTAAGATGTACGCGTTCATGTTTTAGGATGTGTGGCTTTGGACGGCAGGGAAGGGACTGTGTTTCAAAGATATTATGCTAACCGGTTAGCATTTTGGCAGATCACCTAGAATCTTTAACAAATGTAACTTAAAAAGATTAACTTAAAAGAGCAATCATTTCATTCCGATCACATTTTGAGTTCTATAGAGAAATACAATATATCAACAGGTGAATCACTGTATTTTTTAAATCTAATTTTACCAAACTGTCTTTATTTTATGACATTGTAAAATTTAAATGTTTGGTGAGCAAGTGGCAAGCAGATTCGTTCCTCATATTTGTTTTTTGGAGTAACACAACTTAATTGCTTGCTATACTTTAAGCTAAGCAGAGGAGGAAATGTCAGCTTTTCCCTAGAGTTTTTGGAGTCTAGAAGCATGATGGGTAAACACACAGCTAAAGGCATTAACACTTGTGCAAAGAGCCCCAAGTGCTCCCGTATGCCTTCATGCCAAGATCTTTAGGCTGTAAATGTTCTTGCTTTGTCTATATAGTATCATCAGTTATGTCAGTGTCTAGGGGCGATTGCTTCTGTCTAAAAGTAAACAGGCAGATTGAGATAGTATAGAAAGATAAGTATTTTAAGTATAAGTATTTGGGTGATGTGGTGGTGCAGTGGGTAGCACGTTCACCTCACAGCAAGAAGGTTGCTGGTTCGAGCCTCGGCTGGGTCAATTGGCGTTTCTGTGTGGAGTTTGCATGTTCTCCCTGTGTAAGTGTGGGTTTCCTCCAGGTGCTCCGCTTTCCCCCACAAGTCCAAAGACATGTGGTATAGGTCAATTGGTTATAGGTAAATTGTCCGTATTGTATGTGTTTGAATGAGTGTGTGTGGATGTTTCCCAGTGATGGGTTGCGGCTAAAAGGGCATCTGCTGCGTAAAACGTGCTGGATAAGTTGGCGGTTCATTCCGCTGTGGCGACCCCAGATTAATAAAGGGACTAAGCCGAAAAGAAAACAAATGAATGAATGAAGTATCTTATCTTGATTATATTCGATAATGCTACCCTTTCACTAAATAACTGCATGGCCTCGTTTTGGTCGTAACTAAATATTTTGAAATATTTATGGGAGTTGTCACTCCCTTTGCCAATGAATTCAGCTATTGTTTCAGTTCTCAACTCGCTGCATTTTGATTTTCTTTTGATAACAAAAATCAATTTAGCACTTTGGATTTTGCAAATGTAGATGTAGATGGTTTAATGGTTTAATCCAAAGTAGCTTGTAGTGCTTTCTTATATATATATATATATATATATATATATATATATAAAAACCACACACACTTTGCCCACTTTATTAGGTACACCTTACTAGTACCGGGTTGGACCCCCTTTTGCCTTCAGAACTGCCTTAATCCTTTGTGGCATAGATTCTTGTATAAATGTGTGTGTCTGTGACCCACTGTCACTATTAAAGTCATTTTTTATTCACTGTTTTCTGCATAATATAATTTTAAAGAATATTCTGTGAAAAATTTAAAATATAATCTATATAATATAATAAAATTGTTTAATGTGTTGGACGATCTGACTTCAAATCCTGGTCTTTTGCATAATAATTTTATTCAAAGACAACACCATAAATACATGTTAAAAGCATAGAACAGAACAAGAAAGTGTGAAGGCCTAGGAGTTGATCAGAAATAAAATAAATCACTTACTTTGTCCCTGTTAATCAGTGGTCGTCACAGCGAAATGAACTGCCAATTACTCTGGCACATATTTTTATGCAGTGGATGACCTTCAAACCATAAAGCCATACATATTCATAAAGCGTGTTTAATTGAAAATTGTGCTAGCTTTCACAGCATTACCAATCCGGGGGAGTCAATACCTACCCTCCCTCTTAAGTGGACAAAAGAAATGCATTTAACCACCAGGTGTGGACATTAATGTGTGTCCTTGGTCCACTAGTGATTAAATTGACAAAAACGCATCATTATACAGGGCTGGCCTGGATGGATGAACAGATGGATAGATAGAGAGGTTTGTTGATTGATTGTTTGATTGATTAATTTTTCATTCATGGTTTCTGACCATAAGCATGTTTTTAACAGGACTGAAAAAGCGTACCCGAAAGGCCTTCGGGATACGAAAAAAAGAAAAGGACAGTGACTCCACGTGAGTAGGAACAGTATGTGATATGACTATGGTCATCAGCTCTACACTCTACACTTGATATGTACATAGTAAAAAAAAATACACCTGACTTGCATATCAGATTCATTCAACTGAAAAAATACTATTATTTTCAGCCAGTTTGTATAATTTTTTTTTGTGTGCATTATATATGAGATGGCCAGTACATGGTCTACTAGTGTGTTATATAAAGCTATTTGGACCATAAAATCATATTATACAAATGTATGCACTATAAATTAGCTAATTTGAAGTAAATTATATATACCTAGCTTATTTGTATATACTGTACTTATACCTATTTAGTCACATATCTGATAATCGTAACAATTTATTTTGTTTTTCAGTGGATCACCAGACAAGGAAAAATCAGTAAGTACACCATGAATCAAGACAGTGAATCAACTTATTTAGGTAGTTAGTATGAAGGTAAATCACTAGCACACAAAGAGCTTGCAAATCTAAATGTGAGAACTTGTAGCTTGAAATTTACACTCACAGCTCTATTACTTTGTTTTTTAACTATTTTATGAAACGATTTTTGTTAAATGTCATTAATTGTACACAAATGTATATACCAGTAAAGTCGGCAAAATAGGGGTAAGTTTTTATTTTTAGTAATTATCTATACGTTCAATACTGTTAGCTAAGCTAAGGACTGTGTTAGGTGGCATGTAAGGGTTATACAGTGCATCCGAAAAGTATTCATAGCGCTTTACTTTTTCCACATTTCTTTGTTACAGCCTTATTCCAAATGGATTAAATTCATTTATTTCCTCAACATTCTACACACGCTACCCCATAATGACAGTGTAAAAAAAGATTTTTTGAAATTGTTGCAAATTTATTTAAAATTAAAAAAAACCTGACAAATCACATGTATATAAGTATTCACAGCCTTTGCTTAATATTTGTTGATGCACATTTGGCAGCAATTACAGCCTCGAGTCTTTTTGAATATGATACCACAAGCTTGGCACACCTGTCTTTGGGAATTTTTGCCCATTCCTCTTTGCAGTACCTGTTCAATAGGATTTAAGTCTGGGCTCTGGCTAGACATTCACAGAGTTATTGTGGAGCCACTCCATTGATATTTTGGCGGTGTGCTTTGGGTCATTGTCTTGCTGGAAGATGAACCATCGCCCCAGTCTGAGGTCAAGAGCACTCTGAATCAGGTTTTCATTCAGGATGTCTCTGTACATTGGCATGTACATGACAGTTAAAAGTATCACACACCAGACGCGGACATTCGCATGATATTTAACATGAAACTAATCAGATGGCGCTCTGTGGCGTGGCAGAGATATGAACAGTGTCCTGAGTCGTGGCTGGGCGCCGCAGACAGCCGCCGACTTGCGGCACCGGTGTGTGTACCCTGAAAGAAACCTATGTTTAGAATTCTGAAATGTATGGCGCTGCGTGGCGCTATGCGGCGCACTGCCGAGCGGCGCTTCCGGTGTGCGACCTGCTTTCCAGTGCCTGCTGCTGAAAAACCATGCCTGCCATGCTTCACTGCAGGGATGGTATTAGCCTAGTGATGAGCGGTGCCTGGTTTTCTCTAAACATAATGCCTGGCATTCACTCCAAAGAGTCTTATCACACCAGAGAATTTTGTTTTTTATAATCTGAGAATCTTTTAGATGCCTTTGGCAAATTCCAGGTGGAGAGTGGCTTCCGTCTGGTCATACAGGCCTGATTGGTGGATTGCTGCACAGATGGTTGTCCTTCTGTAAGGTTCTCCTCTCTCCACAGAAGAATGCTGGAGCTCAGACAGAGTGACCATTGGGTTATTATTCACATCCCTGACTAAAGCCCTTCTCCCCCGATCACTTAGATGGCCGGCCAGCTCTAGGAAGAGTCCTGGTGGTTCCAAACATCTTCCACTTACAGGTGATGGAGGCCACTGTTCTCATTGGAACTTTCAGAGCAGCAGGAATTTTTCTGTAACCTTCCCCAGCCTTGTGCGTTTAGACAATCCTGTCTTGGAGGTCTACAGACAATTCCTTTGTCTTCATGCTTGGTTTGTGTTTTGACATGCACTGTCAACCCTGGGACCTTGTATAGACAGGTGTATGCCTTTTCAAATCGTGTCCAATCAACTGAATTTACCACAGGTGAACTCCAATTAAGCTGTTGAAACATCTCAAGAATGATCAGTGGAAACAAAATGTACCTGAGCTCAATTTAGAGCTTTACAGCAAAGGCTGTGAATACTTATGTACATGTGATTTTTCAGATTTTCTTATTTTTAATAAATTTGCAACAATTAAAAAAACATTTTTTCACATTGTTATTAGGGTATTGTGTGTAGAATTTAAAGGAAATAAACAAGTTTAATCTATTTTGAAATAAGGCTGTAACATAAAAAGTGAGGCACTATGAATACTTTCCGCATGCACTGTACATAACATAGTTATACTATTTAATTGTCCTCCTCTATTTAATCAAATAGTTAAAATAAACTTTAATAGTTTATAGTTTAATAGTTTAATAGTACAATAATAGTTTATAACGCCATTACTTGTTGTGCACTGTAAATTATTTATTTAGCTATTGATTTGATATCGCAAAACAAAGATTGTTTTTACAATGCAAGGCAAACATGAAAGATTCTAAACAGAGAAAATATTTGTATATTAATTACTCAGTGACCCATGTAGGAACTTTTTTTTTGTAATGGAATCATAAATGTTACCCTGTCCCATTAATTGTGGGTTGGTCTCAAGTTGCTAATTGATTATTTATAATGTTGTTTGTTGCTTTTTATGTATTTATTTTACTAAATAGAGTAGGGGTGGATAATTATATATTTCAACTCAGTTATAACCCTTACTTATAAAAACTGCAGAACCACATAACAGTCCTTAGCATAGCTAACAGTATTGAACTTACAGATAATTACTAAAAACAAAAACTTACCCTTGGATTGCTGACTCTAGCCAATAAACCAACTTTGCTGCTCTTGGTAGATACATTTCTGTACAATTAATGATATTTAACAAAAATCTTTTCATAAAATAGTTTAAAAAAGTAATAATAATAAAATATTCATTTAAAAGAACACATTTGTGACTGTCATTTTGTATTAGTGAATGACATTTTACAATTATGTAACTATTAATCTGCAACTTCGAATTCAAAACACAGGTGTTTTGATTATTGTCTGTGTGTGATATAGAGAGATTCAGCTTTTCACTTCAGAGCTGTGAGTGTAGCCTACACATACAAATATTATTTTCACAAGTTCTCACATTTAGATTTGCAAGCTCTCGAGGAGATAACTCCTAAAATTTGGAGGGTGGTAATATAGACCTATATTTATGCTTTTACATAAATCAGCATGGCAAAAGGAATTTATTTTCTTTTCTTCACATAGCAAATTAACATGTCACTTGACTGTTGCATAAAAATAATTGGGTAAATAACAAAGTGGGACTTTATTAACAAACAAGTTAAATAAATATATTTAAGTAAAATTAAAGTGAAAGAACTAAGAACTAAAAGTAATGTACATGTAATGTAATGTATATGTAAAGTCCGAAAAAGCGGTTTGAAAGGTGTTTTGACAATGCAGAGCCACCGTGCAAGCGAAAAGCTAAATACAGTTCGTATTACTTTAGAAAATGCGGCATCAATTCATCCCATTTGGCATTTTAGATTATTTTGAACACCTGTAGGTGCTTCTTGTCAATCAGACAACGCATTTGTGTTCGTTCTTGCTGTCAATTGTGGAAAAAATGATCAATGAAAGGTTTATGATAAACCGCTGTGAGTTTGAAACTAACTGCAGGCGCTGTGTGATGCACGTACACATGAAGTGCATCAGATTTGTCCTTGAAAGTCTGATTTTGATACAACACCTGAGCATTGAGGACAGATGACTTTATGACAAACACAGTGCATAATATAAAGACAGAATGTGCCAGAGGGTTGAGAACCCCTATGCTGGATTCAGTGACTGGCACACCTCTCCCCTGCTGCTGTGAAGGCTCTGATGGCTCACTAGTCACTATGTGTGTGCATGGTTAAGCCATCATGAGTGCTCGTTATAATCATTATAAATATGCCAATCAAACTGAATACAATCTTACACCAACAACATGGCAAGCAATGCGTTGATAAGAACAAATAATCATATTAGATTACAAACAACCCAACAAGTTTATTAGCATGTGTGCATCGCTGCTATTATGTTTACACATGTAATATTTTTCCTAAGACGATTTAAACCAAAATACACAATGACACAACATCAAACATATCTACAATGATAAGGAATATGCCTACTTACTGAGATATTAACGCACAGAAATACCACACGAAGAAAGGAAAGACTTTGAATGAAACAATGTGAGAAAAGCTCCATTATAGTGGACTGGACAAGTCTGAACAAGTTCCGTCCATGCATGCGTGAGGCAGGCAGATCTGTACAATTATGTAACCTATTGGCTTAAAGATATCAGCCTAATTTTGTCATCGGAACGGAAACATTAAAAATAGCATTTATCGTCCGATAACGATGTGGCCGCCGATATATCGTGCATTCCTAATTTTATTGTGTGATTATTGTAACAGTGCTTCATCTCGCATGTTTTATTCCCAGAAAAAAACTAACGGGGCACCTAATGGCTTCTACGGTGAGATTGACTGGGATCGATATGTAAGTTAATTTCTATATGCTGATTTTCATACTGTCTTTATAGTTCCTGTGGATGTAATGCCTCATCAGTTTTCTTATACCATAACAGAACTCTCCTGATGTGGATGATGAGGGGTACAGCGTTAAACCCGGAGAACAAGGGGGAAATATCCTTTCAATTTTCGCTGGCGTATTAATCTGTATTATTTCATTGCTTTAATTAGTTGTAGTGCCTCTATACTTTTTCAGATATTACCTTTTTATGTAGTCTGTAAGCTGTAGCTCCTCATGAATGTAAAAGCACTGCAAAGTTTAAGGTGTCATGAACTGAGAAAGCATATTTTTCTTGAGCTTTTGATATACAGTTGGTAAATAGCCAGACTAATTCATTACTAATGTGTCTTAGTGAAGTTAAACCGCAATTATAGCTATAGCTATAAACTTTGAAAACTGTTATTGGTGGAGCGCATTATTTCAGGAAGACAATTATATTACAACCCCAAATCAGAAAAGCTTGGGACAGTATGGAAAATGCAAATTAAAAAAGTAGTGATTTCCAAATTTATTTTGACATTGCAGACAATAACATACATCATTTTCTGTCAGTCAGACCGGCAACACATTCCAAAAAAATTTGGGATAAAAGCAATTTAGGGATAGTAATAAGGTAAATTGGTGTAATAATTATGTGATTTGCAACAGGTGATGTCAACAGGTAGAGGATCGCCAATTTGCCAGCAAATATGTGAGAATATTATGAAATGTTTAAAAACAATGTTACTCAAAGAAAGACATTTGGATATTTCATCTTCAACAGCACAAAACATAATAAAGAATTTCAAGGAATCTGGAGGATTTTCAGTGCGTAAAGGACAAGGCCGCAAACATAAGCTGAACAACCATTCATCTATAAGCGTAATCACCACATGGGCTCAGGTCTACTTTGGCAAACCTTTATCAATTACCACAATGTGTAGTTACAGTACACAAATGGCAGTTAAAACTGTACTATCTTGTATAACAAGCCTGAGTCGAAACCACCCTCGTGCAGCTGGGCCAGCGCCTGCGATTGGTAACGCTGGTAGGTGACCATAGCGTGCAGGGCGGAAGCAGCCTGGCCCGCTGCTGTGTAGGCTCTGGCTCCGAGGGAAGCAGATAACCTGGTCGCTTTGGATGGGAGATGAGGTTGACCCCGCCAGGAAGAGGAACCACACGGGCCCGCAATGGCACACTCAATCTGGTGAGTCACCTCATACTCCCTGGCTACTCCGCCATCAAGGGTGGTGAGGGCGGAGGCACACACAGATCGGGCAGAGAACGGTGCCCTCCATGAATGCGTGAGTCTACTGTGCACTTCCGGGAAGGAGAATACGGGAGGCTTAGAAGGTCTTGCCTTTTTTTACATCCTCCACATAACACCCATCTATTCGGTCCGGCCATGGGCCTGCTGGATAAACCATCTGCAGGCCCATGTCTGCTTCTAGATCTGACGCCACGCTCGCTGTCCCGGAGGAACGGGTTCGAATCTTCATCAGACAATGACAGCTAATCCTCCGATGCAGAGATGGACATCTAATACTCGGTATCATCAAGTGAGAGAGCAACCATCCGAGGACGGATCGCTTCTCTCATTTGAAGCTTGGATGGAGCGCATAGAGGAGCGAGAGGTCCCTAAGCCAGAGGGCGACGGATTTACTCCCACTGTGATCATCAGATCTGCCCGAGTGCCAACCACGGAGCGGGGGAACACTGGGGTAAGTGGCCCCTTTGCAAGAGCGAGCCGTTATCGTTATCTGCCACCAGTGGTGGCATGCATTGCCCACGAGCACCGCATCAACATGCTGGACCCCCAGACATGAAACGCAGTGCTCGTGCCCATCATCCAGGGACAGGTAATCACCACATCCAGAAACGCAAAGTCAGAGCGTCGCTCCTAGTTGGAGCCTCTTGGTTTGTCTTGTCCACATGTAGAGAAGACATGGATTTCTGTGCAGAGAACGCAAATCTATTTTCTAAATGATCATAAAAACAACACCATTGATAGTGTATTATAGTGTAACAAGTGCTGCAGAATCTTCATCAGTGATTATTATTTTTAATAAACTGATTTCCTTTATTCTTGCCATGATGACAGTACGTGACATTTTACTAGATATTTTTCAAGAAACAAGTATTCAACTTAAAGTGCAATTTAAGGGCTTAACTGGGTCAATTATGTTAACTAGGCATGTTAAGGTAATTAAGGTATTACTATTTAATTGTATAAAAATGGTTTGTTCTGTAGTCATGCAGAACAGAAAAGATTTATTAAGGGGGTTATTAATACTGACCTTGAAATGTTTTAAAATTAAAAATAATAATAAAAATGCTTTTATTCCAGCTGAAATAAAACAAATAAGACTTTTTCAAGAAGAAAAACTATTATTAGGAAATACTGTTAAAAAAAAACAGCTTTTAAACATAATTTAGGAAATATTTGAAAAAGAAAAAGAAAATCACAGGAGGGCTAATAATTTTGACTTTAACTGTATATGGTAACAGGAATTTACTTCATAATACGCTGAAAGCATACGCCCTATATTAAAAGAGCAGAGTAGAGAAAGAAGGAGCTCAGAGAGACTGGATTCTTGAATTAACTTTAACAAGACCCACCAGCTCCAAAAGTCAAGACATTCTTCTCCTCCAGCGAGTCAGAAGGAGAAGAGGAGCATGGGAAAAAATTTAAGATCAAGATCAAGCCATTGACAGCAAACAGTGGAAACTGCACAGTTTCTGCTATGAATGAGCTGAAGGCCTCAGTGGGGACACTGGCCATCTCTCCTTCTCCTTTGGTTAGTATCACAGTTTACCCTATCACTGCAGATGTAATAATCACACTCAAATACTAATGATTTTCTCTGCTCTTTTGTTTTCACATACAGAGAAAGAGTCCGGTAAGCAAGTGCTTTCACACTTAAAAGATACAGTTAGAATTTTGCAACATCACTCACATGCATGGTTTTATCTTAGTTTAGTTTACCAGAGCTCTCAGAATCATAACAGTAAATGGTGAACCTGTCTAAAGTGCAATACTGGTGAGGTCGAATTTCAATCAGGTGTAATGTAACCATGCAGTGCATGAACTACAATTAATAGTTGTGGTACAAGAATTGTTGAATCTTAATTCATGTTAGTAAGTTAACGACCCTTATTGCAAAGTGTGTCAACAGTTTTCTGCTTTTTATATATTTACTTTAGCATAACATAGTCTTTCATAAATTAAGCAAAATGTATTAAATTAAAACTCAAATTCTGTAACGCCACCACTTGTCCAAAGTTTCACTTATGTTTATCATTATAACTTTTGAACAGAATGGGCTACAGTAAAAATTCTTTTTTTTCTCCTCTGAATCCTCTAAATGCACCTTATAACATTATTTTCCATCATGAAAATTTTTTCGCTATTTTGAATTTTTCGCAAAACCTGTTTGAACGAACTCGTCCCAGGCCATTTATCCGATTTTCAACAAAATTGAATCACATGATCTACAGACAATGCTGACCAAAAGTTATGGAATTCAAGTTGATTCGACCAACTGTTTTTGTTTAACTTGTGAACAAATCTAACGGTAGAGCTTGCGAAAAATTTACTTGCAGTGATATTTCTTTTAGGCATTGACGTATTCACACCAAACTTGGTGTGTGTTATGACAGCCATGGTCTGAGGTTATGTGCAGCGTTTCGGGGCACTGCCCCCTGGTGGTCCGGAGATACAGAAAATAACTTTTTTTGCTTGTATCTTCTTAGCCCTTCGTCCAAAACTCAGAAAACTGGTCTCTTCACATCCGACAAAGCATGAGTCGAATAATGTCAGATTTTTCCAGGTCGCTCATTTAGATTTTTGTCAAAAAATGCTATATTTCACAAACGTATTCACGTATCATTACAAAACATGGTATGCATCTTCGACATCATGCCCTGAAGGTACTCAAAAATTTCTGGAGCAGCGCCACCTAAATTTGGTAACAGCGCCACATAGTGGTCACAAGTTATATATACTATACAAGTTACCGTTTACTAACCATCAATAATGATTCATAAATTTGCTAATAACTTTATTCTGCATATGTTTATTGTCATAAAACAAATTCTAAACTTATTCTTTGGGTCATGCTGAGAACATTGATACCAAATATGCCATATTTGGCTAAACTTCCTGTCCGCCATATTGATTTTGATTAAAAAAAAACTCTTTTGCAAACTCCTGCTGGACCATATATCAAAATATCACCAAATTTAACTCGGATCATCGTCAGACCATGATGACTAAGTGTTGGGAAATTCATGTCAATAGGCAAAATGTTTTTTGTTTACAGCCTCGACATGTGCCGGTATAATGTTAAACTGCATCTGAGACTGTCTCTCTGCAATGCTTAAGTATATTGACACAAAACTTTCGGTTCTTCATTGTCACCTAACACTAGAGACAGCACATCAAATTTGTAACTCTGCCACCGTTTTTGGCCTCTGGACTGCTTTGCTCATTCTTGCTCTGGACTGCTTTGCTCATTCTGGCTGTAAAGTGCTTGGCACCTCAATGGCTGCTTGCAGCTATATTTATAATTATCATCACTGAAAACTGTTGATACATTGTGGAATCTATTAAATTTTTTAAACTTTTCAAACCTTTTGTAACACGATAAATGTATTCATGTCACTTTTTTATCATTAAATGCATTCTCACAAATTAAAAAGAATATTTTTAAACCTTACTGACACCTTTTGAAACTTTTGAACTGCAGTGCATTATTACATTCTCCAGTTATCATTGTATTACTATTATGCACTTGTACCATTTACAATTTTTTGTTTTAGTTTTTTGTTATTTAGAGCAAATCATAGTAAATTTTATTAGTAACAATATGAATCAGAACTGTATTGTTGGTGCGTGAATAGAGCTGTCTTTAAATGAAATACTGAAATAACATTACTTTTTAAATGGAAATGATTTAATTTACATAATTTAATTATTTATTACATAATTTAATTTAATTATTTATTTTATGTACATATACAATCATGGAATATTGTATGTGCACATGTGCAATGAAAGCATGAGATCATAACAATATGGCTGTTTGCATGAGCTCTGCCATTCAGAACTCCAGTCAAGTAAAATCACATAAGTTTTGTGCATTGTTGATTACATTGTTTTTGAGTGCACTGGATAATGAAAGATCTAGCACAGACAGATTTTCCCACTCTGAATGTTTTTTTGTTTTGTTTTGTTTTGTTTGTTAATAGTGCTCCGTTCTCTGACTAGGTCTGTTCTTTCTCCTTTTTTGCTGATCTCAGAGGCGAAGTCCAGTAAGTATGGTTCTTGTAGAATACTCCAGTTAAAACTGGTACACTGAGCCTTTTATTCTGTTGTTGTGTTACTGCTGGACTAACCTGTACTGACAGATTGCAAATGCTCATGGATCAATCTAAAAAAATCATTAGATTCTTGATATCATCTGCAGCTTCAGCATGTTGGATGTGAATGTCAGCTGGAATTCAGTGTTGGCGAACTTGGCACGTGGACTCTGTTTTCCATTAGCTGAAGACATTTGTCACTCATCAGTTGTGTCAGGGAGGCTAATGAAGAACTAATGTAAAACAATGCCATCGTGCCAACTCTTTCATGATTTGGAGTAAAGCTGGACAGTATGACAATATGTGTTGCAATGGTAGAATTGGGTGTATGGGTGGAGATGTGATGCGATCACACATCTGCGTATATCTAAATTTTTAGCTGTGGTTCATTTAGTCAGAATGTACTTTTTTTTTATTTGACTTTTTTGGTCATGTTGCCTACCTATTACCTGGACTATCAAAAGTTTTGGGTCAGTGAGAATTAATTAGTTTGTTTATTCATTAATTTAGAAGGATTTAAACATTTTATTCAGCAAGGATGAATTGAGCAAAAATTACATTTAATAACATTTTGTTAGACAATATTTTGTAGAAATATTGTTTTGTGAAGCTTGTTTTTTTATTGAAAATATCAACAAATGTTTCTTGTGCAGACGATTAATATTTTAAAATGATGTCATGTAACACTGAAGGCAGTAATGATGCTGAAAATTAAGCTTTGTCATTATTTTAAAATGTATTACAATAGGAAATATATTGAATTGTTAGTAAATTGTTTTACAATAGCACTGGCTAACTGGATTTTAGCCTTAAGCAAAGGAAACAAAAAAACATTATGAACAATCTTGCTGAACCTAAACCTTTAAACAGAAATGAAAGAAAACCTATTTTTGTATGTGTTTTATAGAAATACAGTACAATTGTAAACATCAAAGCAAGAGATTTTCTTTTCCATCGTGTCATCATGTTAATATAAATGTATGTTAGCATTTGTGGTTTTTTAAAATGTGTTTGTTATTTCCATTCCATTTCCTCTTTTGTGACCTTCGTTACAGTGCCCAGTGAAACGGAACCTGTCAAGTGAGTGTTTATTTTAAAATACTGACAATTTGTGTATTGCCATATCACTCTAGTGCATAGATAATAATAATAATTTTTACTGAATAGTCTTCTTTGTGTTTTTCAGGTGAAGAGATAGCAAGACCAAGACGATCTACTCCAACACCAACTACAACCCCAGGGCCTAGTTCGGACCCAATCAGGTTAGTGTGTCATCATTTTACATTGAATAACAGTACAACAATTTCACTGCCTAAATGTTTTGATTTTGTTCTTTTTTTGGCTGATGTAATAGAGAAACCTCAACAGCATTCTTTGGCCCACCATTTGAGACCAATTTTGAAGCACAAAACTCTGAAGGTAAATCAATCATCTTTGGAAAGTTGAATTGGTGCTTTGTTGTTGTTAGTTGTGGTTGATGGTGAATTAAATCAGAAGTTTAAAAAATACATAACCGTCTGATTTAGCAAATATTTGTGTTAAATTGAGGATTATATTGATGGATGTTTGTTTTATTACTATTAATGGTAGTGTTCGCGGTTGAGACCGAACTCTGGTGTCAGTCCACTACACTCTCCACCTGTGTTCTGAGCAGATCTCTGCCTACTGGAGGTACTGAACTGCACTCATTCAGCTATATAATACACACTATATAAAAAGCACAGTAAAAAGTACAGTAAATTGATCTACTTGTCTATTAAGCTATTTATTAAAAAAAAATTCTGACAAAGAGAAAGCCTTTTCTTACCATTTACAGTATCAACAGTTGAAGAGTATGTAGAACAATAGGAACATAGAAGGAACTTTGTTCTGTGATGCAAAAGCAGACAATCAAAACATTTACAGGTTACAGAAAATGTATAACTAAACTGGAGAAATGTACAAAAAGTGTACACCTAAAAAGTAGATAAATAAAGCAGATAGAGAGAGACAGAAGTAAAATGAGAACAGAGTAAAATTACTCTAATCCAGGGGTTTTGAAACTGTGGGGAATGCCCCAGCAGGAGGGCGCCAGCACCTATTAAGGGGGGCACAAGAATTTGAGGCTTGCACTAGGCTGTGCGATAACACAATATTTGATCGTGGATGATTAAAAGTACTGCACGATCTACTTTTTCAGAAAAATCTTTGCAACTAAAAAAATTCTATTCGAGGGGTAAAATTAAATTAATTTTCCATAATTTATAATATGAACTTGCTTTTTGTTATATCTATATCGGCTTTGCGCTCTTACGTGCGCTCTTGCTCACCAGCAGTAGTTGATTGACACAGGCTACTTAAAGGCGCTACACACACAGCCCCATCTACTTAATCCAGCGGCAAGTGCTGAAACACGCAACCAGTTTTATTTGTTGCCGATTTGCGTGTTGTTCCTTTTTTAAAATGTCTATTATTTTTTAAAACTCTCAAATTAGGCTAACATAATCTCCCTCTGAGGTATTAGTGCAGTATTTCAGTGCTGTATTTTGACATTTCGCAAGGGCTTCAGCTGGTACCGGCCAGTTTCACGACTTGACATTTATGTGGTGTCTACTTATCAATGTCTGGATGTCAGCAAGAGCAAGATGAGATGAGATGAGACCTTAGATTCCATGTGTGGCTGCACTTCAGTCTTCTTTACACAGTTTCTGCATATTTTGACTATATCTAAATTATTTTTTTATTCTACTGAAAGCAGAAATATTGCCAGACAGATGAAGTAACGTTTGGTTTTGGAAGAGAGATGCTTTAGTAATGAAAGACACAATTGGTGGCAACACACGCACGCACGCACACACACACACACACACACACACACAATCACACACACACTCACACACACACACACTCACACACAGGATACACTTATAGGTCTATTCATTATTGATTTATTTAACATTAAATGCACAGTAAATGTTTAATCAGAGAATAAGATTAGATAGCCTATTTTAGTTATTTAGTGTAATATATATTTATTTAGTTTAATTAGTGTAATTTATAAATATACAAATTTAGTGCTTTTTGGATTTAGGCATAGGCAGAATATAAAACTTAATTTCACTTGTAAATACAAAAGATTATGAGCTTTAGGTTTTTTTTTTGATGGCACTTTATTGCACGTTGAATGTTACAGTTACAAAGATTTTTATTAAACAAGTGCACTACCACAAGATATTTTTGTTGGTGTAAAAATATAAAAAGTATCATTCTCAGATTTTTGCCTTATTTATCTTTAATATAAATATAAAATTGTATACATTCATTGCAATGCGTGGTGCACCTAATGGCGTGAAGTGGTACGGTACGGTTCGGTTTGGTTTAGTACGCTTTTATGGCCGTTTCCACTGTCAAAAAGCGTACCGAACCGAACCGTACCGTACCACTTTTTCGGCACCCTTTCGAAAGGGTACCAAACACAAGAAAGGGTACCAAAAGGCGGAGCCACACGCGCAGCTGAACGCTATTAGTTTACAGAGATACGTCATTTGCTTACGCAACAAGCCAGAATGAAAACAAAAAACCCGCCATGTTTGAAAAACACAGCGAGAGATTTTAGCGGAATTATAAATACATATAATAACGAGCCATGGTCGATCTGGGCTCAAACAAACCTTGTCGTCGTCTTGATGGACAGCCACAAATCCAAGAAGAAGAGCAGATTTTCCCTGTGCCCCGTAGTTTTTTACGAGGCAGTCTGAGGCGCGAGCGGTTTCGCTTTCTTGCTAGCGCTCGCCGCGCGTCTAACATTATATCTGAAATAACAAACTTCTTGAGCTGATGATAATAACCTGCGCTTGATTATTGATGTGCTTTTGAAACCCGATCCTGTTAGACACTGACAAACGCGAGAGTGAAGCGCGAAGAAACAAAGGAGAAGCCGGGAAAAAAGGAGCACATTAAATACGGGCGAAATGCCTACTTTATGTAGTTCTTCTGTAGTTGGGAACATATCGGAGACTGTAAGGGGCTGTATGAGTTTATATATGTTCATTTATTTAGTTATTTAATATAATTACAGACGTTACAATAGGCTGTTTCGCACAGTCATTGATCTGCAGTTATAATTAACTCATGTTCATTGAAAAGTTAGTAATAAACATTTTTACACAAGTATTTATGTGTATGAAGCATCTGTTTTGTGAGAAGGGCTTCTCATATGATATGTGAACGACCCATACAGCTTTATTGTAGACATTTCTTCGAGCTAGAATGACGTTGACTAAAACTTTCTGTCATACACCACGCCCACCAAAAGGGTACCCTTGTTAGTGGAAACGCAAGCCTGATAAAGGTGACCGTACCAAACCGAACCGTACCGTACCAGTCAGTGGAAACGAGCCATAAGAAAAAAAAGGCCCACCAAGGCAAAAAGTTGATCTAGAGCCCTGTATTGGATAGATTAATTGATAGATTGTATGTGCCTTTTAATAACATTGCCATTACTTTTACAATTGATTAAACTAGGGGTGCTAAAGTTCACTCAATGATTGATTTATTGTTGGTAACCCTTTAAAACCGATAGACCTTATCGATGACCGAGTAAGCATGGGCATTTGATAAGTTATGCTTTGCGCTGTGAGATGCGTCCCCGAGTTCACACATTATATAATCAAGTGTGTGCAGTTTATGTGACCTCTTATGGAGTCGTGCACTCTCTTGACTTTGCATATTGGGGACACATAAACCCTGTTGTAATGTGTTCGTTGTTGTGTGGGAAGAAAAAGACAGGGTCGGCGATATCAGGTAAGTAGTATATTTTATTTTCAATTTTAGCCATCACAACACTGTCGCTGTGTGTGTGTGTGCTCTCTCTTCTCCTGGCTGCTCCTTCTTCTCCCCTCCTTAAGAAGGGTGTCTCTCCGTTTATGTCCGCTGGTGCTACCGTTAATCCATGGATCAAGTAATCAAAAAGTAGGCTACATGACTTTTAATTATGGGTAGCAGGTTAATAAGACCAAACATTGGTTGTGCAAACTTTACAAACTTCCTCTAAAATATTAAAGTGTTTCAAGCTATATAATCTTTTTATAAACTGACATAAATATGCATCATGGCCAGACATTTATAGTTTATATAAAAACGAGCGCTTGCCTCATTTTACTATGATCATTATGCGGATCATATTGCATGTTCGGTTATTTCTTCTCTAGCCTTGTAAATAATGGATTTTATTAATGGATTGTTTATAAGGACTAAGCTATTAAAGAGCCCATATTATACATGAAATAGGGTCACAATTAGGTTGTAAGGGTCTCCAACAACAGTCTAATATGCATGCAAGGTCATAAAACACTTTGATGGTCTTATAATCTGCATTTATTTTTACCTAATTATCCCAACGACTCCCATATGAATCGTTCAGCGATTCATTTGTTCCCAACCCCCTCCTCAGCCCGAAGCTAATCTGCGCTGATTGGACCGATGACAGCCTGCTGCGATTGGTCGACAGTGACAGGCTTCAGCGCGAGACAGAGTGAAATGCCCAGCTGGTAATCAACTATATAAAAGTAGTCACAGTGCACACACGCTTCATAGTGTAAGGCTTTTTTCACACACACACACAACCCTCCTCAGAAGAACTGGGGAGATCGACGCGAGTCTCTCTCTCTCTCTCTCTCTCTCTCTCTCTCTCTCTCTCTCTCTCTCTCTCTCTCTCTCTCTCTCTCTCTCTCTCTCTCTCACACACACACACAACGCTCCTCAGAAGAACTAGGGAAAGCGACGCGAGTCTCTCTCTCTCACTCACACACACACACACACACACGCACACACACACAACGCTCCTCAGAAAAACTAGGGAAAGCGACGCGAGTCTCTCTCTCTCTCTCTCTCTCTCTCTCTCTCTCTCTCACACACACACACACACACACAACGCTCATCAGAAGAACTAGGGAAAGCGACGCGAGTCTCTCTCTCTCTCTCTCTCACACACACACACACACAACGCTCCTCAGAAGAACTAGGGAAAGCGACGCGATTCTCTCTCTCTCTCTCTCTCTCTCTCTCTCTCTCTCTCACACACACACACACACACACACACACAACGCTCCTCAGAAGAACTAGGGAAAGTGACACGAGTCTCCTGTCTCCTAGCTTAAGATCGATCGCCATAGCAACGACAAACGGCAGTGGAACGCGAGCTCACAAAAGCCTTTAACGTTAAATCCGTAAACAAAGCGGCACGCGTCGCGTTTTTAACGTGGCTTACATGTGATAAGAGAATATAAAGAGTAACCGCGTGTACTGTACCAGGTTAACAACTCATCTTTGGGTAGAGACTGTCAATATTATCCATCTGAGCACAGCGTGACTTCATTCGACCGGCGGCGTCTGTGTGTGTGTGTCTAGTGTTTTTTCTGTGTTAGTGGGCGGGGCCGCAGGTTTCAAATCTCGCACACTATGCTGGCTGTTTTCTACTGAATCATTAGAAACTTCTTGTTTGGTAAACATTGTTTGGTCTGAAAACTGAAAGTGTTTTGGTTGCCAAACATTCAGTGCATCCCTGAGAGTTTTTATTTTTTATTTTTGTGGCCTAGGACCCCTTGGTCAAGCTGTAACCATGTTCAAGCATAGGCTTACTACAATTTGTGCTCTTAGAACTATTTTTACAGAAATATTTCCATTTGAATCACCACTTACATACATTCAAAGAGAGTATGAACAAGTGAAGTTAATTTTGGACTATGTTAAGGTCATCTTGAGTTTTGTCAAGCTGCTTGGTCAGAGCTTTAATTTTAGCATCTTTGTGTAAGATATGAAAATGTTAACTGTAAATAAAATGTTTTTTTTGTTCCTTCTAGTAACAGCTGCCAGGAGTTTTTAAAGTGCGACTTCATACTGTTATGAACTTACTCGTGCGTGCGTGCGTGCGTGCGTGTGTGTGCATTTGTCAAACACAAATGACTAGTTTCGAATATGGGTAACCATATATGACAATACTCACTTCACTTCCATTTACTTCCTGTTTCAGGCCTATGAGGTTGCATGTCAGGAGAAAGAGGAGTTCTATGAGCTCTTTGTTGTCAGTATGTTGTCTTTGAGTCATATCTCAGTTGTCCTCTTTCCCAAGTGTCCAGTCGCTTATGACTCTGGTGGGTGCTTGTGAGCTACTTGCATTTGAAGTGAGTGATCTTTTAAAGTGTGAGCATGTCCCATTCCTCAGGAGGTGGGCAAACTGGTGAGAAATTGTATTCACAGTGGGAAGATTTACAACTCTATTTTGAAGCATTGTGTTTGGTTTTGAAATTTGATTGGGTGTTCAGGATGAAACTAGTTAAGAGGGATTGTGTTAATGAGTCATAATGTTAATGATCATCCAGGAATACAATTTAGAAAGTCATGGATACCTAGCATGAAATACATGTGACCGTGACTACAGAAATTACATTGGATACATGATTGTATGAATCTCAGCTGATTGCGTATGGAGGGCATCTTAAGATGTGGGAAGTGTACATTTGAATGTACCCTGTTGGTCCTTTTATATACAACCCAAAATGGCACATTGAGAGCACATTAACGGCAACATGAATTGTTTTTTAAATAATAGAAAAAAGTTGGAAAGTTGTCTTGTTGAAATATGCATGGGTGTCGCTGGAGAAAAAAAAAGGCAGCATTTTGTGCTCCAAAATCTCTATGTACATTTCAACATTAATGGTAGCATCACATAAGTGCAAGTTACCTTTGCCAAAGGCACTGACACAACTTCATACCATGACAGACCCTGGTTTTTGTACTTGTTGCTGGTAACAGTCTGGATGATCCTTTTCGTCTTTGGTCCGGAGCACATGGCGTCCATTTTGGTGTCCCAAAAAATACCAGAAATTCTGATTTATCTGACTACAGTACAATATTTTAGATTTATACAAAAAACTAAAAACTACATTCATGTTTTTGGTGTCAAGAAGTGCATGACACATAATATTGCAACAATGAATATGGTTCATTTTTGTTAACTTGTGCTGCATTCTAGAAAACGTAGAATTGGGCATTTTCCTACATCATACTTAAAAATAATGTCTAGTTAGCGTGTCAAAATTAATAGATTTTTTGGTGCACTGCGACACAGACACGGACAATTCGGTACTGGTTCAGTAATAGATCATAACTGGTTATTATGTACTGACGTCTTTTATCTCATTTGCGCTATGTCGCGGTACAATACTTTGGTCAAGAGATTAATGAGTAATTAAAATGCAGAAACTTGGCACAATTCACTGCTTGTGTTTGCTGGACAGTCATTCACTGACACTGAAGTTACAGCAGAAGCCCCTATTACACTGTTGTGGAGAAAATGAAAGTAAACTCCATTTCTCTCTGTCTCTCTCTCTCTCTCTCTCTCTCTCTCTCTCTCTCTCTCTCTCTCTCTCTCTCTCTCTCTCTCTCTCTCTCTCTCTCTCTCTCTCTCTCTCTCTCTCTCTCTTTCTTTCACTGTGGACCTTTGACCTGCTGGCGTGACGTTTCATCTCCTCTCAGCTGTTAGAGTGATACTTGAGGATCCACACACACAAGCGTGTCTGCAGAGCGAGTTTTCTCTTCTGCGTTTATCAAGGATCAGTTGTGATCCCCGTTACTGTTTATCAGTGTTACTTATCAATGAACAGTGCCAGGATGTTAGAGCCAATCGCAGCCCTTTCTGTTGAGCCTATGACCAATCATAGGTGCTAGACATTATTCAAAAAGCAAGCTGGATAATATTCACGTTTGTTTATTTGCTTTATTATCGAATTGATGGCATGATAATTGTTACCGAACCAAACCATGAGATCAGGGTAAGTTCACACCTCTAATGACTAGAACCTTACTAGAAGTTGGACATCCGTCTTATGAACTCAACAAGACTGGACATTTGACATTACTTCACAGATGACTGGTAGTGCTGCTAGTGCTACAGTGAGATTAACGTGGAGCTACCTTAAATGAAAAGTAAATAATATAATCCTGCATTCCAGACATAATCGGATGTTGGAATTTTACCAATGCAAAGTTGCATTTTCACCACAAGAACTGTCTTTTGAATACAGCTGATGTGAAAAAAAAAAAATTATATATAACACTATATAGATATCATCTTAGACAAAGCCTACATTAGTGGGGTTCCTACATAGTTTGTGCTGTAAACTTACTTGAACATTTATGTTCCCTATCAGGTCTGGAACTCTAATGCTGTGTCGGACAACACTTTGGGGTATTGCTAGATAACCAATCTCTCTCTCGAAAAAAAAAAAGGAAATGGGCCAATACATGCCGATTTGTTGGTCGTATGCAGCCACCAGTTGCAGAGAGCAGGGCAGACTTTCACTTTAGAAGCCTCACGCGACTGAAGAGATATTATCTGCTGAGTTAAAAATCCAGAGAGAGGATTCATGTATCCAGTGCGAGTGACGACACAGACAGTGGCGGTGATTCTCCCGTCCCTGGCCATTTCACTGGGTACTCCTAAAAGAGCAGTCTAATAAAAGACATATTTTTCTTTAGAGAGCAACATGCTGGGCCATGCTGCTTCTGCCCTGCACAATGGAATTAGTGCAAGCACTGGCCATGATGCACAAGGACAGTTCTTCCCCAAGCTTGATGCACGAGTTATGCATGATGGCCGACTATGCCCTCATGAATCAAGTCTGCCTTCCATACCTGCGGAAGATGGTGGCCACACAGTGTTCCAGGAATGCTGCTCTTTTTCTTACCCTGGTAGATATGCACCATGTCGACAAACCCCACTTTTTTGGCATGGCCATATTCCAGGCAGGCCTATTCTGCAACACTGTTGGGGACTTTACTCAGAAGTCCTCAGCAGTAAAGGAACAGCTGAGCGTGATGGGGCAGATCATCTTCCAGTGGACAGACCTTGCCTTCTATGGGCCGGGTGCCCTTAGAACAAGTGGCTAGATATGCTGTCACTCTGACAGATGCTTCCAGTATGGGTCGGAGGGCTGTGTATAACAAGCATCGAACTGCGGGTTCGTGGACCAGACCCCTGTTGCATTTTGCCTGGAGTTGTTGGCAGTGTTTCTCACTCTCCACTGGTTCCTATCGGTGAGGGAACAGAAAAAAAACATGTGCTGGTTAGGCTGGACAGCTTAGCTGCATTAGAATATATAAAAACTGTATGGGTGGTTTGCACTCCCACCCCATGTCTCAGCTCGCTCAATCTGCTCCTCTAGAGTCATACATGGCTGAAAATTGCCATGCACCATTCATTCCTGGGCAAGCTCATCCATGCTAGCTGATGTGCTCACTGCAGATTATGCACTGGGGAGAATGGAGACTCCACCCTGGTGTGGTCCAGCTGTTATGGGTGTGCTTCGGAGAAGCTTAGGTCATCCTGTTTGCTTCTCACAAGCCAGTTCATTGCCAGTTGCTTTATTTTCATGCCAGGAATTTGGGCCACTGTACTTTTGGGTATGCCAGGAGGCTCTGTTATGTGCCCAAGGTTTCTATCACACACTTTTCAGACCAGGTTGTGTACCTGCAAGCACTGCCTGTGGAGGAGGCAGGGCACGCCCCATTAATTTCTGTGTCCTGTTTGCGCACTGCGCTTTGCTTTGATGTGATTGAACAACAGCTCTTTCGCATAGTAGAGCCAGGGCGAGCCGTGTTGCCATGGGGGTGAGAGCACACTCATAAGGAGCGTTGTCTCCTCCTGGCCATTAGCACAGAGCATCTCTATAACAGACATTTGTAGAGCCGCATGCTAGGAGTCACCTAATGCATGCGCAAGGTGGTACTGGGTAATTACAGTCTGTAAATGGAAGAAACTAAGCTTGGTGGCAAAACATGTTTGCTGCACCATTCCCCCTAACCAGAGATGCTTGCACTCATTCCGCTCTGCTTAGCGAGTTTCCCATTTGGTGAACACTAGGACGTTCCTTCTAGTAGGCCCATTATGTTGTTGGTATGCCCTTTCAGTCAGCCTGCATTATGGTGATTGGTGCCAGCTATGCCTTAGGTGCCTTAGCGTAATCCCCGTTTGGCGAACACATATGCATCACTCAGCCACAGTACAGTTCCCCCTTTCCTACCTGCTAACTTAATCTTATCATATGTTGTACTCCCTTTGATTAGGGTTAAGCAGGTCGCACACCAGAAGCGCCGCTCGGCGGCGCACAGCATAGCCATACATTTCAGAATTCTAAACATAGGTTTCTATCAGGGTACACACACTGGCCACGACTCAGGACACTGTTCATTTCTCTGCCGCACCACAGAGCGCCATCTGATTAGTTTCATGTTAAATATCATGCGAATGTCCGCGTCTGGTGTTTGATACATTTAACTGTCATGTGCGTGCCGAGCGACGCTTCCGGTGTGTGACCTGCTTTAGCCCATATGCTTATACTGTCACCAGGTCTCCCTGGCTGGGTAGCAGGTGGCCTCTGCATCGTCCTTCCTTTTGGGGACTGGCATGCTTTCCCAAGGTACTGTCCTATTTAAAAATTCCTAATTTATATCCGGTAGGTATAAATCTCATACGACCCCCCTGAAAATTTAATAATCCATATTCAGGTAAGTAAGGGCCTGGGGATGGAGGGCCATGATGAGGTCCAGCTGCTTAGGTGCTTTCCATACACTCCCCCAAACTGTTGTTCGACACAGCATTGGAGTTCCTGACCTGATTGGGGAACGTCCAGGTTACAGACGTAACCCTTGTTCCCTGAAGGAAATGGAGATGCTGTGTCTCGTCGCCACAGTAGCTGGCCCTCCAGCTGATTAGATTAGATTAGATTAGATTCAACTTTATTGTCATTACACATGTACAAGTACAAGGCAACGAAATGCAAGTATTGAACCCCCCTGACCGTACACAAACATCACAATTCCAGGGGAAGACAGGTCGCAGGAGGTGGAACAGGAAATAAGATACATTTCAGGAGAAAGAGGCAAAAGCCCCAGCAATCTAGCACAAAAAAAACAAAAATACACACCAACAAGACATAACATTGCCACAGGGGATGGGAACAGGGGGTGTGGATATAGTTTGGCAAGGGCGGCAGCCATCTGATCCTGCAGCCATGGAGGCGCTGGTCACAGACCCGCTTACCCCCTCCAGTGGGTGAAAGCACACGAAGGCGTTGGGTATGGGGGTGGGGAGTGTCGTGCTGTGTATGTGTGTGTGTGTGTGTGTGTGTGTGTGTGTGTGTGTGTGTGTGTGTGTGTGTGTGTAAGCCTGTAGAGGTGTCCTTGACAGGGAGCAGGAATTTCAGAGCGTCTCCTTATCTTGCTATCCGGGAGAAGTTGTTTTCCTCCAGCCGAGGCCGTCTGACAGGAGAAAAGAAAACACAGGGAAGCCGAAAGAGTAGAAAGATACTTCAACTTTAGGTCAATATCTGCCAATTTCACAGATATTTAATGTCCATCACTCGTCTCCAGATCTGGCCAAATCTTGTTGCAAAGCTGCTAACTCCACCCCGATGTTTTCCAGTTTGTGATCTAATATTGCAGTCTGATTATTAGCAAGCCTGCCCATCAGCGTTTCAATCCAGCCGGCCAGCCTGGTAGGGTTTTGAGCAGCACTGACCGCTTTCATCAATTGTCGATACGCCAGGGCCCCACACAAGCCCATCAGCAGAAACCCTGTTATCAAAGTTCCGAATAGGTAAATGTCTTCAATATCCTCCAGAGACAGAGCAGCCAGGCACAGGACGCGCCACTTTTCCCTCCCGTCCATCACGTATCCAGCTGCAAACGTCCCCGCAGGACAGGTGGGCTCTCCTGAGCCCAAACTTCTCGTCGAGAAGATGGTGTCAATCGCATTCAGAGACCATTTGATCAAATCCATAATTCCTTGTTCGTTTGGATAGCAGGGCATGGAGAGCCTAAGAGATAGAAAAAGACAAAGACAAGAGGAGCTAGCGAGGAGAGATATGGGACGGAGAGGGAAAAAGTGCGACCGCCTTCGCTGAGAGCCAAAGAGAGAGTCACAAATAGCTGTATGTTCAGCTTCTTCAGTGGTAAAAGCCTGCCTCACTCTCTGTAGCTGGTGGCTTTATTCTCAGCTGATTGTAATTGCCATTAACAGCGAGAGCTGGGCACTGCCAACTTATAAGCCCGGCTTCTTATTCTTCAGAGTGATTGTTTATCTAGAGATACCCGTCGTTCGACACAGCATCTTCATTCCCTCCTTTGGGGAATATGGGTTACATCCGTCATCAGGATGTTTTTTAAGAAGGTAGATCCTTGTTAAACTTTGTTTTTGTAGAATAATAAGTAGACTGTGAGCAGCTTGATTTTGAATGGCAGTTTGCGATTTTGCATTTATGTGATGGTGGAAACATTATGCTGTGTTAGGGGCCGATCACACCCAACACGATTTTATGTTCCAAAAACGTGAGGCGCACCACACTGCTGTTATTGTTGACAAGAAAAAAAAAGAAATGCGGTGCGCTTTTTTAATGTTGCTTGGCAATGACTGAACTAGCTGCGTATTGTGCGAGAGTGTTGCTGTTGATATTGGTAAAATTTTAATATTTAATAATTTTGTGAAATTCAAGATTTGTAAAGTCATACAGCTCCGGATAAATCAAAACAGAGCATTGCTTCCATTTGATTGGAGAATGAAACAGACGCGACTGACGTAATGCTCTTTTTTCCTCAAAGTTGTCTTTTTTTTCAACTGTGAGCACAGCACGCAACGGGCAAAAACGCAAGGCACAGCAGGTGGTTAAAATGCAAGGAGCACAGGGCGCGCAAGCAGCACACAAATGCTGTAAATCATTCAAAAGTAAATCATTCAAAAAAGGCGCCTCTCAATTCAAAAAGCGCATTCGGTATGATCGGCCCCTTAAATCTCATTTTATCAGCTTATTGAGGCACTCAGTTTTACTTTATTTTAATTTCACTTACATCATCATTTAAAGAGCCCATATTATACATGAAATAGGGTCATATTTAGGTTGTAAGGGTCACCAACAACAGTCTAATATGCATAAAGGTCAAATAACACTTTCATGGTCTTATAATCTGCATTTATTTTTACGTAATTATCCCAGCGACTCCCATATGAATCGTTCAGCGATTCATTTGTTCCCAAACCCCTCCTCAGCGCGAAGCTAATTTGCGCTGATTGGACCGATGACAGCCTGCTGCGATTGGTCTACGACACTGACAGGCTTCAGCGCGAGACAGAGTGAAATGCCCAGCAGATAATCAACAATATAAAAGTAGTCACAGTGCATACACGCTTCATAGTGGATTTTGGCTGCCAGTGGGTGAATGTAAATACAGACGATGGACTAGAAAATACAGACGACTAACTATTTTATCAAGCAAAAAGTCCAAGAACTGGCGGGGAGATCTCCTAGCCCGTCACAGTCTACCTGCTCTTTTCACACACACACACACGCACGCACACACACACACACACACACACACACACACACACACACACAGGGCCGACGCGTCCATAGCGACGTCGGCGACACCTCCCTCACCACCCGCGTCCTCAATTATATCCGCGAATAATAAGGGCGGATAATGAGGGCGGCGTGATCATCCTTTGCCTAGAGCGGCATTTCAGCTTGCTCCGGTGCTACACACACACATTACACTCTTCCCCAGAGAACACAACACACACGCCTAGAGCGCCAGTTCAGCTTGCTGGGTGCAATTTAGACACCTCACCTCGAACCTGAGCTGAACTATTTTGAAACTTGACCATTGCATGTGTATAGAAACAGCTAACGATCCGTAAACAAAGCCGCACGCGTCGCGTTTTTAACGTGGCTTTACACGCGATATGAGAATATAAAGAGTTAACCAGATACAGTACATGCAGTTACAAGTAACAAAACACAACTAAATACATAATTTGCAAAATAGAGTAAACGAGGCAATAATTTTAATTGCACGTACTTACACTTGTGAAATGGAGGAAGAAACTGATTCATGATGCACTGATCCATGTTCTGACAGTCTTTACTGATCCTTCCTTTAACAAACTGATTTGTAAGCATGTAGTTTCCAGATGCACTCGGTCTGCTCAAGGCTGGGCTATATTGCTAAGGTTTCATCTTTGATTAGACTGTCAATAATATCCATCTGCACAGCGTGACTTCATTCGACCGGTGTCTGTGTGTGTCTGTGTGTGTCTGTGTGTGTGTGTGTGTTGCTTTTTTTCTGTCAGTGGGTGGGGCCGCAGGTTTCAAATCTCCCGGGTTTGTGCGCGCAACTACTTGTGTTTCGTAGCCGCGTCATCACGAAACACCTAATGACTCGTTATCAAGACGACTCATTTGAAGCACTATGAGTCGACTCTTTTATAGATGAATCAACAGTTTTAAACACTGTACACTTACAGATTTAAGCCTTAGCTGGACATTTCACTTCACTTAGAGCTGTGTGACACTATATGGAAGAGCATTTTCAAAAACCCATAATATGGGCTCTTTAAGAAATAACATTTTATTTAAGAATAGTTTTTAAAATGTTATGCACTTTAAAAAGTGAGTGTCATTACATTTTAAATAAAAGATGCAATGCCTGATCTGGTTTTATTTGCTTATTGTGCTCGCTTGTGAGCATAAGTGACAATAAAGATTTTTTTTCCTTACAACTAAGTATTGCCTTTGAAATTTGAATATACTTAGAATTTTTAAGCCATATTTTATTTTTAAAATATTGCTGTATTCAGTAAGGTGGTATTTTTTACCTCCTGAATGTGCCCTGTCATCTGCCCTTTTAGCTCCACCACCTCTTCCTCCAAAGAACATTCCTGGTACTCCACCTGGACGAAGTTCTAGCTCAGTAGAATCCTCTGGTATGTACTGACAGTTTCAGTTAAATGCATAGTTTAATTTTCTTGAAAGAATTTGATTATTATTTGAAATGGCAAGTCACTTAATAAACATGTCATTCATTCAACTGATTTGTTCAAGGGGCTGATTCATTAAAGTACAAAGTGGATCAATTGCTTAATTAAAAACAGATTCTTTTAGAAATTGAACATCACTGTGTATTGCTCAGAAATACAGAATGGCTTTGTTTAGAACTTTGTTTTTCATAAATAAAGCAAATAGAGACAATAATGCATCTAAATTATAACTTACTTTATTAACTTATTGTATTAAACAATTTTTTGTATTAAATGTATACATTATTTGAGATAACAGCACACTTGTTTGTGTAATATTGCTTTAACCATTTTAGCCAAAAAAAGAGTGTGTAATCATGAAAAACATGTATTTGACAAATTGTTGTCATTCTTCCCAACCAGGTTATTATAGTGTGGTTCCTAGTGTCAAAGGATATGGGTCATCTTCAGTCTATCAGGAGGCTGCATTTTCTGACCCAGTTGCAGGGGTGTGTATGCCTGATTTGGACAGTGTTTTTGGGCCTGTTGAAACACCCAAGTCTGGATCAGACATGGTCCAGTGCAGCTGGGTGAACTTTGAAGGATCTCCTGCCAGACCTCCTCCCCCAAATGAACCTGCCCCTTCCCCACCGCTGTCCTCATCCCCAACAGACTCGCCTCCGGACTCACCCCTAACCTCGCCCCTCAACCTGCCACCTCCCACCTCACCCCCTCCGCTGTTTCACTCCATTCCACCACCAGATTCACCTCCACCACCACCACCCTCAGACTCTCCTCTGAGTCCCTTGGACCTTCCCTGCTGCTTTCAGATCCCAGAATCAGAGTTCGTCCAAGAGTCGCCAGTCACCCCTGCAAGCCCTGGAATGCCCTTTCTTCCAATGGACCATCACCCTCCGCATGGAGCTATTCCCTCTCCTCTTGCAATGACGGAAGACAGCAGAAGAACACCTGACCTGGCAGGTGTGAGAGATGAGTTATCTGTGTTTGGCACATCATCCAAAGACCTTGCAGCAGGAACTTTCAGAGGAACCCCACCTCCACTGCCTCCTCCTACCTACAGGAGTGTGATGGGCTCCCCAGGACCCGGGAGTGGTGAGTTTGCAGTTAATTGTTAGTTAAGATTGAATCAAGCATAAAAACACATCAACATTCAAATAATGAAAAAAAGAAACTCACAAATGTTCTGTTCTAGTACAATATAGTGGTTCATAAAAATGGCTAATTTGAAAGTTTCTTAATGCTAGAGGTGACCTTGGTCAAATTTAGTTAATTTTTGTAGGTTTAAACATGTTTTTAAGGTATGAATGCTCCTTTATTGGCTAATGTGTTTAGGTTTTATTATTTGCTTTGTATAGAATATTTCAGTAGTACATCAATGTTATCTGATTTCAGATGTTCAGTGAACCCTTAATTGACCCACAGATCAGGGTGACCCCTTATTTAAAAGCGCTCCTATTTTCCCCTTTTTACAAGATGTAAGATAAGGCTTTGGTGTCTCCAGAATATGTCTGTAAAGTTTCACCTCAAAATACTCAACAGATCATTGATTATACCCTCCCGAATATGACAATTTTAGACTCTATGCCTATTAAAGGACAGTCTACCTGTTTTTGTTGCCTGTGCTTTTAATGCAAATGAGCTGGTTTTGTCCACCCACCGTTCCCATGTGTGTGTCGGCTTCTACAGCGTCACATCATAAACAGCACAGTGACGAGACACGGATGAAGCAGATTCAGGATACAGTTCATGGATTATGGTAGGGCTGCAACAACGAATCAATTAAAATCAATTACTAAAAGTGCTGGCAATGAATTTCACAATCGATTGTCGCGACTCGGAGACGTTTGATAATTAAAAAAACTAGTTGAGCGCTAAGCGCACTGATGCCAGTTAACGCACTGATGCCAGCAGAGTTCGGCGCCTCATAGACAGGACAGAGCAAATCTTCGCGACCCTAGTCATCCAAGGTGTGGCAGCATTTCACTCTAAATAAACAAAAAAGTGTTTTAATGGGGGCACCAGGGCAATGATCCAGCATCTGAAAGGCAAACATGTTGGAGTCTTTGATGAGGAGGAAGAGTGCAAAGCAGGGTAAATCACTACAGAATCCTGCTTTTGTTCCGTTTAGAAGTGAGGAACGTAATGTCCCTGGTGCTGGTGTTTATCCAGCTTGACAAGCATAATGTGAAAAATTCACTTTGTGTTGGCTGGCGCTGAGCCAGAGAAAGACATGTCATATTATCACAATTATGCAGTGTTTTTAACCACCCAATGCATATTTTATTTAAATATGTAAATACACACAAGTACTAGTAAAATAATACATTTAGAGTTTGTAAAACACAAGAAAGTCTATGGAAGTCTAACAGTCCATTCAAATATAATTTGCCAATGTGTATTATTCATATCAGATACATGTAGTGAAAGTAACAATAAAGTTCAATCTGTTCTTCTCCCAGCTGGCCAACTAATTGCTTGCATGCATTTTGGGAGTGCTCTGCTTTTATAAATAAGGCATGTGCGCGGCCGCAAGAAAACATGGCGACGCCTATCTCACGTTATAGATCACTGATCAAGATTATTTCTACATCTTTTAAACAACAAAAGACACTCACTTATATATTTTGTATTAAAACGAAAAGGCATTATAAAAGAGATACATCTGTCATAAAGCGCTATTGTGGCTGCGGTGTGTCACGTGTCAAACATGACCCGTCGCCACGGAAACATTAAGGGTGAGTGTTCTAAAATAATGATTGCTTAACAAAACTCACTCCCGGGGCCAGATAGAATCTTTTAAACTCACCAGTGAAAGAGTTAATAACAAAAGTAAAGCAGCGATGGTATAGTTACTTTGCACTTTGCATTGCAAGACTAAAGACATTTTTGCAGCTACACTGCAAAAAAGCTTTTCTAACTTAGTAATTTCGTCTTGTTTCCAGTCCAAATATTTAAAAAAATCTTAAATCAAGACTAGACAAGAAAACTGGCATGAGAAAATTAAGTGATGCTTAAAACTTCTGTTTGAAATTATTTCTCATAAAGATTATTTTTCTTACCCCATTGGCAAATAATTTAGCTTGTTTTAAGCAAACAACCATTTATTTTTTAGGTGTTTTTCTCAGAAAACAAGACATTATTTCTCTTGCTATTTCATGTGTCTAGTATGTATCTTGATTTAAGATTTTTTTAGATATTTGGATTGAAACAGGACAAATGTTTTTTTATTATTTTATTATTATTATAACAGCCCAGGGATGTTCAAGGACAACATGTTTGTGCACTTTCTAAAGATGGTAGTTTTGTTTTTGAATAACGGGATGGAAATGAATGTTTTTCTTTTTTTTTTATCCGATTCATCGATTAATCGAAAAAATAGAATAAAATGCAAATAGTTGACAGATTAATCGATTTTTAAAATAATCATTAGTTGCAGCTAGGGCTGTGCAATTAATCGAAAATCTGATTTTGATTTCGAGTTTGGCTGCTAACGATTATGAAAATCCATTAATCGAGATAAACGATTATTGCATCATATATCGCCCTCTTTCCAGTTGTACACGTGTTTCTCTGCAAAGCTCAGTTTCACATGAAAATCACTAAAAGCATCTACCGTAATGTAACATTTGCAGCAAGGGATGTGCATCATTCATTGATGTACATTCCAATGTCCATCGCATCCCAGCCTGCCTGTCAGACATTTCACACTTGAATGCTTGAAATTTCTGCCAACCCGACTACACCATAACTTTTCAATCCAGATGGATGGGGCAACCATTACTGCATCCAAAATGGTAAAAAGCCTTGGAGTAACGATTGATGACCAACTAAACTTCTCTGACTACATTTCTAGAACTGCTCGATCTTGCAGATTCACACTCTATAACATCAGAAAGGTCTGACCCTTCCTATCTGAACATGCAGCTCAACTCATTGTTCAAGCTCTTGTTCTCTCCTCACTGGATTATTGCAATGCTCTACTAGCCGGGCTTCCAGCTAACTCTATCAAACCTCTTTAGCTGCTTCAGAACGCAGCAACACGAGTGGTCGATGATGAACCCAAAAGAGCACATGTCACTCCGCTACTCACCCGTTTGCACTGGCTGCCAGTTGCTGCTCGCATTAAAAAATCAAAGCTCTGATGTTTGCTTACAAAGCGACTTCTGGCTTTGCTTCTTCTTATATACTCAAACTTGCGTTCTGTGAATGAACGTCGCCTCGTGGTTCCATCCCTAAAAGGGAGGAAATCACTTTCCTGAACTCTTGCATTCAATCTGCCCAGTTGGTGGAATAAACTACCTAACTGCATCAGAACGGCAGAGTCACTTGCTGTCTTAAAGAAACGACTAAAAACTCAACTATTTAGTCTCCAGGTTCCTTCCTAATCTGCAATTGCCTCTCTGGCTATACCAATAACTGTACTCCTCTCTCTCAAAAAAAAAAAACTTACATTACTAATGCTTTGCTTCTTAGACTTTACACACCTGAAAATTGCTTACAGCACTTATTCACTGTTGCTCTTATAGTTGTGTAAATTGCTTCCTTGTTCTCATTTGTAAGTCGCTTTGGATAAAAGCGTCTGCTAAATGACTAAATGTAAAATCACTCACTGCTCTTGACTGAAGGACTTTTGTAGCTAAAGATTTTTCTTACAGAGAAGATGCTTAAAGCACAGTTTGTTTCATATTTTTATTCTATTGTTTTGATTTCCCTTTCCTTGATTTCCTCCTTTACAGGGAGGAAAATAACTGTGCATATATATATACAGTTAAAGTCTCAATTATTAACCCTCCTGAATTATTAGCCCCTCGTTTCCCCCCAATTTTTGTTTAATGGAAAGATTTATTTTCAGCCCATTTTTAAACATAGTTTTAATAACTCGTTTCTAATAACTGATTTCTTTTGTATTTGCTATATGACAGAACATAATATTTTATCAGGTATTTTTCAAGATACTAGTATTCAGCTTAAAGTGACTAGTATTCATTCAAAGGCTTAATTAGTGTAATTAGGCAAGTCATTGTACAACAGTAGTTTCTTCTGCAGACAATCAAAAATATTGTTTAAGGGGGCTAATAATAATGAGCTATTAAAATAGGTTTCAAAATATTTAAACCTGCTTTTATTCTAGCCGAAATAACAATAACTAATAAGCTTTTCTCCAGAAGAAAAATATTATAAGAAATACTGTGAAAAATTCCTTTGTTAAACATAATTTGGGAAATATTTATATATAAAATAAAAAGTTTACAGGAACGCATATAATTCTGACTTCAACTGATAATTGTTTTGAATAATCGTGATTACAATTATGACCAAAATAATCGTGATTATGATTTTTTCCCATAATCAAGCAGCCCTAGTTGCAGCCCTATATTATGGATTTAGTTTATGCATATAACATGTAAGTTTATTTGATATATTTGTGGTGGAGATTATTCAAGCAAAAGATGCATTGTTTTCTGCAATGATGAGTCACACACAAAGTTCACATTTATAATAAGTTTCCTTTTTTTTTTTTTTTTTTTTTTTAATGTTAACTTCATATCAAGGGCAAGAAATTCTGTGACTTTGCTGTCTGAAAAAGGATGTCTGGGTGCTAACCCGGATTGTATCCAAAAATCAAAACCACACCTGCCCAACTCACTGCAGAATTAAATGTGCATCACATCTTTCCTGTTTTCACCAAAACTGTTCGTCGGGAGCTCCACAGGGTCAATATACATGGCCGGGCTGGTATAGCCAGACCTTTGGTCACTCATGCTGATGCCAAATGTTGGTTTCAATAGTGCCAGCAGCAAAAATTTTGGGCTGTGTACAAACATTTTTTGTTCCTCGTGTGTTAATGAGTCGATTTTCACTGTCTTTTCCACATGCAAGAGAGTTACGATGGGGAGAAGCTCCAAAGAAGTGTACCACCCAGACTGTTGCATGCCTAGAGTAAAGCATTGGGGTGGATCAGTGATGGTTTGGGCTGCAAAATCTTGGTATTCCCTAGGCCAAATACTTGCGCTAAATGGGTGCCCAGGACTATGCCGAACCATTCAGGACCATGTGCAGCCAGTGGTTCAAACATTGTATCCTGAAGGTGGTGCTGTGTATATGGAAGATAATGCACCAATACGCACAGCAAGACTGGTGACAGAGTAATTTGATAAACTAGAAAGTGAAGTTGAACATCTCCCATGGCCTGCACAGTCATCAGATTTAAATAAGCCACATTGGGGTGTTTTGGAGGAGCGAGTCAGGAAACGTTTTCCTTCACCCGCATCACATCGTAACCTGGCCACTATTCTTCAAGAAGAATGGCTCAGAATCCTTCTGGCTACTGTGCAGGACTTGTATCTGTCATTCCCAAGAGGAATTGATACTGAATTGGCTGCAAGAGGAGTGTAGAGCCCTACACATACTAATGAATTATTGTCGTAAAAAAAACAGGTGTTTCAGTTTTATCGTCCAACCCCTATATTTATAAAATAAAATTGCCCTTTCTTTTCAAACAATAATTCTCAAAATTATTTTCATTAACCTGCAGATGGCAGTATTCTTTCCCCAAAATATGATCCAATATCAATTAAGCATTTATATTTAATTTAGGTCAAAATTCCAGTGTAAAAAAAAAATCAATAGATACATTTTAAAAATACTAAACATAATATATAGTGATATAAAAAAAATAAAACAAAATGTATATATTCTTTTGTAATTGCTGCAAAAGTTTGAAACCTGAGTGTGATGATTTTTTTTTTGGCCAATTAAGGCTTAAGTACTGATCAGTCTGTACTATTTATTCTTCTTTCATTTAAATTCATTAATTTGTAAAGCTGCTGTTATGACTTGTGCATATTAATCAACAAAGTAGTTTTTGTAGCTGTTTAGGGTGGTTGGAATTTCTCAGAGTGTAATATGGAACATTAAATCAATATATGAGATCACACTGATATTTACATCTTTATGGTGTTGAAACACTGATTCAGGAATTTCATAAGATGTGATACACTTTAGCATGTTTCTTTTAGTATACCTTATGATGTCCATCCATTTTTTTATATTTTTTTTCAAACCCCTCGCATCTTTATTGTTAAGCACAGAAATAAAAAAGATAAAATAAATAAACATTTTTCATATATGCTGTGGTGCTTTAATCATGATGTGATATTTTGGGGCAATAATTTCATTAATATTTTCAAACATATCTGAAGTGAGAACAACTTTTTGAATGGATGTCAGAGGAGAGGCTTCAAAACTTCTAAAAAAGTTTTATGAGAAAATAGCGTGCTAATCTTTAACATTTACTGTAGCATTAAACATTTTCGAAGCGAGCAATATTTGGAATTGACAACAAAATAAATGCAGCAAAAAATTATAAGATAAATCACAAAGAAATGTGTATCTAATGATGGACCGTTGTAAATCTAAATGTGATTTAATATCAGGTTTAAAAGTAAATACTTAAATCTAGCCTGTAACTTTTAAATGACAAAAATTGGCTAGTGAAAGAAAGTAAATTTTAAACAGTGGAAGAAGTTGAAATGTCAGCATGAGTCTTGGCTGAACCAGTTATGTTTGTTTGGCTGATTCATCTATGTTGTATTATTATTATAATATACGTAGCTATCACCTGTTTTAGACTGGCTGTCTGTCCAACTTTCTCACCTATGGCCTGAGATCATCTCTGTGACCAGGAATTAAAATTAACTCCTGCCAACCAGGCAGTTATTGTTTTGGCTATGAAGTAACTCATGGGCATATCGCAGTGAACAGCACGAGTTGAATCTGAAATGTCAGAAACTGGGCGCCAAATTGTCTGTTATTGAACTGGCTTGAGGGCTTATACCATCACGATAACAGAGCACCGATTGACTTGAATTGCTGCATCAATACTTTGGCTGCAGATGTTCTGGTACCCTTCAGCTAACTAGTAAATGACTAATAAACTTAAACAATGGGGCTTTACAGGATTTTCAGCGGGAACGGCCTCACGAGACTTTTGAATGACTCCTCTACATGGTCATGTGCTCGCCTTGGGCACATCCTGCCAGATGTACATCTTCGTAGAGACAAAGAGAAAATAATGCATACGAATGAAAGACAATCTCTTAAAATGTCAAAACTAAGGCAGATGTATCGTTGAATGATATGCCATGCTTTTCCTTATCTGCTATGTTTAGTCCAACCAACCAGGTTAATTAATGTGTTGTTTTAACACTTATAGCAGATTAAAATTATCTGTATGTGTCTGAAATGTATGATGTCTGGTATTGAACGAAAGCTAGGGACATTTGCAATACATTCAATTCACCTTTATTTGTATAGCGCTTATACAATGTAGATTGTGTCAAAGCAGCTTCACATAAAAGGTCATAGTAAATTGGAACAGTGTAGTTCAGTTTAGCTCAGTTCAGTGTGGTTTAAAATCACCACTGAGAGTCCAAACACTGAAGAGCAAATCCAACGATGCGCAGCTCTACAGATCCCAAACCATGCAAGCTAGTGGCGACAGCGGAGAGGGAAAAAAAACTTCACTAATTGGTGAAAGAACCTTGAGAGAAACCAGACTCAGTTGGGCACGACCATTTTAATTTCTCCGCTGGCCAAACGTCTTGTGCAGAGCTGCCGTCTCAGCGGCGGAGGCTGGAAGCTGGCCTCAGCGAAGACTTGTCTGTCTCTGGAGCATCACAGGAATCAGTCTTATGTTCTCCACTACTCCATGACCACCACAGTACCTGCTCAGGATACGGCCTGGTCCAGGATATGGAAACCTTGGGATCATCTCATCGTTGGTCTTGGATCGAATCAGTGACTCTGCATAGTCTGAGGGCCTCGGGAAGAGTATCCCCAGGAGGAAATGGAGAATAAAGAGAATAATTGCTGCTGCTGTTCAAAGTGTATATAAAGAACATGCAGAACCTGTGTGGAAGCCCGCTAAGTGGTGCACTGAGTGTATGCTTTACTAAACAGATAGGTCTTTAATCGAGTTTTGAATTTGGAGAGTGTGTCTAAGCCTTGGACGTTATCAGGAAGGCTATTCCAGAGTTTAGGAGCTATAAATGAGAAGGCTCAACCTCCTTTACTCGACTTAGCTATTCTGGGTACTACCAGAAGCCCTGAGTTTTGAGATCTTAAAGAGCGAGTTGAATTGTAGCGAGACAGAAGATTGGTTAGATAAACAGGAGCTAGATTATTTAAAGCTTTGTAGGTAAGAAGCAATATTTTAAATTCAATACAAAACTTAACATGCAGCCAGTGTAAGGAGGATAAAATTGGGGTGATGTGATCAAATTTTCCAGACCTGGTAAGAACTCTGGCAGCTGCATTTTGTACTAATTGTTTGATAATAGAGGATGCTGGGCAGCCAGCAAACAGTGCATTACAGTAGTCCATTACAGTAATACATTGGTGTAAATTAAAAACTAGTAGCACAAACAGTATTCGTCTTGTAACCTTTTATGTGATATAGTCACAAAACTATATCACGAGAATTCTACATGCAGTCTGTTAATTATTGACCCTTTCTATGATGGTACGGGGCGTGGCCCTGCCCTTCATGGCAACTGCTCATTGGAAGACAGTGCCATGGGGATGGACCAAACCAGGTCACTTAAAAACACCCTGCAACAAGGAAACTTTGCTTTTTGCATTAGCTGGATTGCATATGCTATTGCTTTCTGCCCCGTTCGCCTGCTCGGACACTGCGCCGCCACGCGATTGGGTCACCACGAACTCTCCATGCAAACCTCTTAAGTTTCGGGACCGCCGAAACCGCACGAACTTCCGCAAATCGACTCTCAGCAGTCAGTCACCTCGGTAACCCAGAACGACCCACTCACGAGCGAGGGAATCCCAAGGACGTCACCGAAGCCACCTACCAATCAGGAGCACCGTGTTTCCCGAGGCCAGCCGGCGAGGGAAATTCGACTTCGGCAAAAAGGCCGCAAGTACCACAAACTAATGTTGTCTCTTGCTGATCTGGTGCAGATTGATCTTAAGCAGTTAAAGATAAGCCATATTTCTGCTTTTGTGGTTTCTCAGGTGTTATTCTTAGATCTTGTAAGAAGTATTAGAATTCATTTGGGACGGTTGTTCAACTCATCTTACATCCTCTGAACTGCCTCGGTGTGTATGTGTGAATGTGTGTGTGCGCGTTTATTTGTTGTTTGCTTATAACGTAGTTAGTTCCATGTATCGTAGTGTAGCTCAATAAATCTTTGTTCTCAGTTTGTAAGAACTGTGTTCTTGTTTATGTGCTTCTAAGTCATTGCCTCGAGCTGTAGATCTTGTTACCTTGCTAAAAGTTAACCCAATACTGTGTTATGTTATTATCGTTGGCCACGTAAATAATATTAACAAGATTGGTAAAATAAAAAAAGTAAAGGAAGAAAAATAAGTGTTTAAGAGTATAAGGATGTAAAAACCTCAGATTTTTAGGTCTAAACCAAGTTCAGTATAGAGACGTTACTTGCATTCCTTTTATGACGTGAAGAACTCCCTCTGTTGAGCTGGTTTTTAGAATGAAAACAATCCGCGTCCACACTAGTGTTTCACTCAGTGTTTCTGAACAACTCTCCATTTACACCACACCACTGAAAACGCACATCATGTGACCACACACACTCTGGCATGCGCTGCAGTATATATACCTAGATGAGACCTGTGCTCTTCATACTGTTCATTAAGGATCTACCACTGGATCCAATCTCACTATATTTGTCAACCGTCATATTTAAAGAGCCCCTATTATACTTGAAATAGGGTCTTATTTTGGTTGTAAGGGTCACCAACAACAGTCTAATATGCATGCAAGGTCAAAAAACACTTTCATGGTCTTATAATCTGCATTTATTTTTACCTAATTATCCCAGCGACTCCCATATGAATCATTCAGCAATTCATTTGTTCCTAAACCCCTCCTCAGCGCGAACCTAATCTGCGCTGATTGGACCGATGACAGCCTCCTGCGATTGGTCGACACTGACAGGCTTCAGCACGAGACTGAAATGGCCAGCTGCTAATCAACAATATAAAAGTAGTCACAGTGCATACACGCTTCATTGTGGATTTTGGCTGCCAGCGGGTGGATGCAAATACAGACGATGGACTAGAAAATACAGACGACTAACTATTTTATTAAGCAAAAAGTCCAAGAACTGGCGAGGAGATCTCCTAGCCCGTCACAGTCTACCTGCTCTTTCACACACACACACACACGCACACACACACACACACACACACACACACACACACCCATAGAGGCGACCTAGGGCGGGAGAATAGAGAGGGTAGCGTCGGCGACACCTCCCTCACCACCCGCGTCCTCAGTTATATCTGCGAATACCCCCCCCCCCCCTTCTTCAATTTACTAACGGGTCCCTTTCACTTTCACTATCGGGTTGAGGGCGGCGTGATCATCCTTTGCCTAGAGCGGCAGTTCAGCTTGCTCCGGTCCTGCAGACACACATTACCCTCCTCAGAGGCGACAACACGCACACACATTACCCTCCTCCCCAGAGAACACGACACACACGCCTAGAGCGCCAGTTCAGCTTGCTGGATGCAATTTAGACACCTCACCTCGAACCTGAGCTGAACTATTTTGAAACTTGACCGTTGCATGTGTGTAGGAACAGCTGACGATCCGTAAACAAAGCCGCACGCGTCGCGTTTTCAACGTGGCTTTACACGTGATATAAGAATAAAGAGTTAACCTGATACAGTACACGCAGTTACAAGTAACAAAACACAACTAAATACATCATTTGCAAGCTAGAGTAAACGAGGCAATAATTTTAATCGCACGTACTTACACTTGTGAAATGGAGGAAGAAACTTGATTCATGATGCACTGATCCATGTTCTGACAGTCTTTACTGATCCTTCCTTTAACAAACCGATGAAGTCTTCTTTGTAAGCATGTAGTTTCCAGAAGCACTCGAACTGCTCACGGCTGGGCTATATTGCTGAGGTTTCATCTTTGGGTGGACTGTCAATAATATCTATCTGCACAGCGTGACTTCATTCGACCGGTGTCTTTGTCTGTGTGTGTGTGGCTTTTTTTCTATTAGTGGGCGGGGCCGCAGGTTTCAAATCTCCCGGGTTTGCGGGTGCAACTACTTGTGTTTCGTAGCCGCGTCATCACGAAACACCTAATGACTCGTTATCAAGACGACTCGTTTGAAGCACTATGAGTCGACTCTTTTATAGATGAATCAACAGTTTTAAACACTGTACACTTACAGATTTAAGCCTTAGCTGGACATTTCACTTCACTTAGAGCTGTGTTACACACTACATGGAAGGGCATTTTCAAAAACCCATAATATGGGCTCTTTAATTCATCTTGTCACTATCTAACGACATATTCCCCGACTTTGTTCTTTTGCATCTATTACTTGCTCTCAGGTAACGTGTTTGGCTGAGCGCAAAGATAAGTTAATTATTAATGTAACCACATACATTCTGTATATTGACTGATTGCTTGCCTTTATTACCTATAATGTATAAACATATTGTACGTTATACTTTGATAATGGCCATTATTGATTATTAAAACTGATATTCAGCAAAAGAGAGGGTATGTTTCATATTTTCAATAAAAATGAAAGGAGCCAGTGATGTTATAGGCTCTGTTTTGTTATAAATGCATATAGTGAAGATGATGCTCATATAAATATGTAGCTACACGATGCCTCAACATTTTTAGTGTCTGTTAAGTTTCTAATATCAAAATGAAATAGGAAGTTCCTTAAATCATATTTTCATTTTATTGTTAAGATGGTGAAAGATGG